>NC_080677.1:2424242-2727272 GCF_030445035.2 Dasypus novemcinctus
CTGAATATAAAGTTAATATTTCATAAGTGAAGGTATCATTAGAATGAAAAATCCAAAAATTAAGCTCTGGAGGCTGTACTGAAAATACGAGTATAAAACAAAAATATGACCTATATATTTATTCACCTACCCTAAATACACATAATAGCCATTAGAAATATTAATTTGTTTGTTTTAGGTAAAGTTCACTGTAGCAGTTTGATATTGTTTATGAATTCCAAAAATAGACACTGGATTATATTTGTAAACTGGTTTGTTCCTCTGCGTATATTAGATTATATTGGATTCAGAGATTCTCTCTTACTTGATTAATTTATGATTAAGGCTTTGATTAGGCCGTGTCAGCAGGAGAGAAAATAACAAGGCAGAGGAGTTTTGATCTTGGATCCCAGAAGTGAGCACACAGAGAAGCAGATATGTGAGGAAGGAGAGAAGGCTCCATTTGACCTGGCAGAGGCCCTGGGAAGAGAGACCAGCCATTCACCTGACAGTCGACAGCTGGCCTTCTGGGGAGAGCAGAGCAGATGAACCTGGGGAGAAACAAGCCCCAGGAGAGAGACAAGACTTGTCCCAGCCTGCAGCTGAGATTGGAAGAAGCTGGGACCAAGGAGCCTTAGGAGGAGGAGGAAGACTCAACCCGTGCATCTGGCGTCAACACGTGGCAACAGACCCTGGGTGAGAAAGTACCGCTTGTATTACCTTGAGTTGGACTCTTTAGGGCTTTCTGACTGAAGGTTCTACCCCAAATAAATACCCTTTATAAAAGCCAAGAGATTTCTGGTATTTTGCGTCAGCACCCCCTTACATTTATTTTGGGACTTCTTTAAGGTGTTCCTTTCTCTCTTAAGTCATTTGTTCTTATGTAAAAAATGATATATTGTTGTTGCAGAAAATTCAATGGTTGATTTACTTCAGTCCAAGAAGTGTTTGCATGTGAATGTATGTGAATATTTGTATACATATACAAATATCATAGTATGCTCTTTTCATTTACTGTCATAGACTAGGGTTTTACCATGTGTGGCAGACATACCTTAAGGTGATTGATTGTCAATGTTCCACACCCATGTCCCTCCCCTTGAGTGTGACTTGTTTCTAAGTGACACAATACAAAGGTGAAGGATGTCTCTGCCATGATTGCATTTTGTTATATAAGAGTCTATCTTATCTGACTGGAGAGCAAAGCACTCGCCTGCAGGCCTGAAAGAAGGCAACACGCCTGTCGAGAAGGGCCTTGGGAGGGCGGCCCATTCCAGGAACCTGTGGGCAGCCAGGAGGACTGAGGGCAGCCTCAGCCAAAGGTCAGGGAGAACCTGAGGCCCGCTGACGTAAAGGCACAAAGTAATAAACTGTGTTAACCACAATGTGATTTGGAAGAGGGCCTTGAGCTCCAGCAAAGATCATGGCCTTGCTGACACCTGACTAAAGGAGAGGACCCAGGTAAGTGGTGCCTGCTCTCAGGACCCCCCACGGAAACTTGAGACAATAGTGTTACAAGCCACTGTGATTGTGGCAATTTCCTATAAGCAATAGAAAAGTACTAGACAATGTTATTAAAGGAAACCTTCATAACCCAGCCACTAAAGGTTAAATATTGTCCTGAGATATTAACATATAATACTTTACACAATTGGTTCTTCAATGTTTGATATTTAGATTGGTTTCTAATATTTTCTATGATGAATATTATAATTTTGTTACAGAGTATACCCATAGGATAGAATCCCAGAAGTATATTTATTTAGTAATAGTGCATTGATGTCAATGATTTTGCACTGGCATTAATGATTCTATTTTATTTAAGTTACTTTCTCAAAATGATTTTCTAGAATATCAAAATATGAAAACACACTATCATTTTCTTTGCATTGTATACAAACGAAAAGCATAGCTTTGTTTACAGTTTTTTATTCAAGAGTGTAGGATAACTTCCTATTTATATTTCTTTTAGTTCAGTTGAATTTTCTAATACTTTTGTTTAGATTTTTGCTGTTATAGATGTGGTTTTAAACAGGGTTCTCACAGTGCTTTTATCTACTATAACATGATGCTATAATTATACATTATTTTACATTGTGTTATTACTAATGAGATTCTTTTTAAGTATTCTTAACAGTCTACCCAAAAGCAGAAAACCTTTTAAACTACATAGTCATATTTTAAAAATCACTGAGATTTAACATTGTTAGGAAGAAATGCAGAAGAGGAATATTTTTCTCTCTACTTCACTCCCTATCTATTTAAATTTCATCATGGGTATGAAATACTTATTATAATACAATAAAGATAAAAGAAAATTAAATCTATTTAATAGTGCATATATAACTACTTCTAAAAGAGACATAATAAGACTTATTCTGAAGTTCAAATTCATAATCATTTCTCATAAAAGAAAAAATGTCCATTGTATTTGTTTATTTTCCCCTGACCTTGAACTTATCCTCACAAATCTACTTGGGAATCATAACCATCAATTATTCCTTCCATCTACTTGTCTTTGGATTCTTGAATTCCACTGCCTGGCATCTCTCAGCCTGTGAGCTTTATTAATTTTCTTGGATCCCACAAAAATAAGGATGCTTCCAATTCTCAGCAATAATCTTCTGGAGGATCAGATAATGACACAGTAATAATTGTGGTATCGGTAGGAGTTTACAGTTCAAAAAGCAATTTTCATAAGATTTTCTCACTTAATCATCATAAAATACCTATAATATTTGCAATGCATTCTTGTCTCCAATTTTAAAAAACTGGAGAAATTACCTAGAAACTGCTGGACAAGTACTGCAATCCCAAGTTTTTTTTACCTGAACTCATGCATTCTTTCCACTATGCTATTGTATGTGGCCGCACATAAGAGCCTAGATAAACTGAACCATCTGGTAAATGTCAGTGCCTTAACTGGAATTTTAATAATAAAGGCTGAAGTTTCAATAAAAATAGAGAAATCCTCGGTTGAATACCACAGACCAGTTTTCCTATTTCTCTCCACATTTTGAATGCAGCCAGTTGGTTCTTTTCAACTGCTTTTCAGAGAAATGTAGCAGAAAGCAAAACTACATCTTCAGTTCTCCGAGTAATAGCTTGACACATTGCTTTAAAAGAATCCCAGCTGTGTTGTTTCATAACTCGTATGTTTGAAAGCTTCTGCTGATTTTTCTACATGTGGGAAATGGCTTTGCCTTATTTGCCACTCCAGCTTGCATGATTTCAAACATTCTGCACAAAGGAAATTTCAAGCACTGAGCCCTTTTCAGAAACCAGGCACGCCTGCTCTGCGCAGAGAAGAATGTGTCTGCCAGCCGGAATTTTTCTTGAGCACATTCACCCTTCACGACAGTGTACACCGAGCCTTTTTGTTCAGTCCTGGTTCTAGCTATTTGCCATCATTCAGTTCTGGGGTCTCTGTGCGTATTCTAGATAATGCTCCCTGCTGCTACCAAGCAATCTCTGTGATTCACACCATCCGTGTCTCTGCCTTGTAAATTACCTGAATTGGCAGATGGCAGGGGCAGCCTTTGCCATTGTGAGGAAGAGGAAGATGGAAGGTTTTGAGAGGAATTTCTGTTTTCTGAGGATCCACATTCTCTAGGTATTCTTCAAGCCTCTCTTCATTGATTTCTATAGACGAAAGTGCAGAGCTGCAGCATTTTCTTAGGCAAACACTTTTAGGTTTCAATATTTTTCACTTTGTGCAATGAAATGACACATTAGCAAATGAAAAACATGTACATTCCACGAGTCCATCTATCATGTTTTCTCAGTTTCTCTACATTGCTTTAAGCTCACCATATACATGATCTCTCGCTACATTTAGCAGCTGAATGCGTTTTCATATCAGATTCATTTTCTCCCAAGAAATAATCAGACTGTTTATTTGTGGTCTGATAATACACTATATAATCACTGAAAGAAAAATTATATAGTTTAAATTAGAAAGCTGGTGTTGAAGAAAGCCATGTGTGGCAGTAGAAAGTGAAACTTAAAACCACTTACATGCTTAGGTTATTCACTGATAAAAATGGCTGTCATTTGGAAATTCTGAAAAGCATATGGTGATGTACTTACCAAAATTATTGCTGGTTTTGGGGAAATTACAAATACTTTTATGAACTAAAGGTAAGAGCATAAGAAATGACTGTGAAATCAAGAAGAATGTGTTTTTCAAAATTAGTAAAGTTAATTTCAACTTGAAAAAATAAGGTAACAGACAAAAGGCAGTTTAACAAATTAAGGAAGTACAAATTTTAAAAATCTTGTCCAGGCACATTCATCTTATTTAATCCTAAAAACAAACTCAATTGTTTTTCAAGACTGCTTCTTAAACTACTTTACTTCCCATGTACCCTTGCCTTCACATACTGATCCTCTCAAATTTTGTGATGATATGAAGTTTAGTATGGATTTCCATCTTCTTCTGATAATCTAAAATTTTCCTTCTCTCCCCAGTACCAAACTTATATTGAAAAAAAAAAATTACTGATGCCAAAGTTGTATCTCAATCCCAGACATTTTCTTGAGATGCCTCTTTGTATATCTAATTACTTCTTTGAAATCACACTGGGATGTCTATTTGACATCTCAAATGCAACATGTGCAAAGAGGAACTCCTGATCTTTGTCTACCACCTCCTACACCAACCATCACCACCTAAACTGCTCCACCACCCAACCTGCTCAACCATCACCTCCTAAACTGCTCCACCACCCAACCTGCTCAACCATCACCAACCAACCTGCTCCACCACCCAACCTGCTCAACCATCACCAACCAACCTACTCTACCACCCAACCTGCTCAACCATCACCAACCAACCTGCTCCACCACCCAACCTGCTCAGCTGTCACCAACCAACCTGCTCCACCACCCACCCTGCTCAGCTCTCATCACCCAACCTGCTCCACCACCCACCCTGCTCAGCCGTCACCAACCAACCTGTTCCACCACCCACCCTGCTCAACCATCAGCACCCAACCTGCTCCACCACCCACCCTGCTCAGCCGTCACCAACCAACCTGTTCCACCACCCACCCTGCTCAACCATCAGCACCCAACCAGCTTTCCACAATATCCATGGTGACTGTGTTCTTTTCAATTGCTTATGTCCCAAGCCTTGAAGTAATCTTTGACTTAACTCATTTCTTTTTCTCACTCCCCAAAACCAAAAATGCTGAAAAATGCTAGGAAGTGTTACTTCTTCTATCAAAATATACCCAGAATTTCATGATCTTTTCCTACTCTGCCTGGTCCATGACCTGGCTACTACTATGGGCACTGTCATCACTATTTTGACCTGGAATCCTGATAAAGCTCCCCATTTTCCTCTCCCCTTCTCCCTCTCTCCCTCTTGCCCTGCACTTATGGAGTATTCTTGGCACAGTGGCTAATGTGATTCTTATAAAGCATAAATGTACATCATATCCCTCCTTTCTCAAAATGCTGCAATAGCTTCCCACTGAACTCAGAATGGATGTGAGAATCCTTGCAAAGGTTTATGAAGCCGCATGTCATCTGCCTGCCATCGTCTCTCAGTCATGCACTTCTCTTCTCTGGGCAGAGCAGCACACGCTCACTCTTGCTGCTCCTGGAAGAGGCCAAGCACACTTGTGCCCCAGACTTTCACTTCATGGTTCTCTTTCTGCTGAGAAAGCAGTATCCCCAGATACTGTCAACCCTCGCCATTTCACCTTCCTCAAGTTTATCATCAAATGTCACTTCTCTGTGAGTCCTGTCCTGACAGATTTATTTAAAATTTCAATTTGCTTTTTCTTTCCTGTACCAACATTTCTGATTCCTCTCCCCAGCTCTACATTTTTATTTTTCCTTTCCGTGACAGACATTTATCTCCTTCAAACAAACTCTGTAAATAATTTATCTTCTTATGTCTGTTGTCCATCTCCTTCTGCCAGAATATAAAAGCCATAAGAGCAGAGGTCTTGTATTGTTCCAAAGCATCACAAGCATCTAGAGAGGAACCTAGGGCATAGTAGATTGTCAATCAATAAGTGTTTAATGAATGCAAAATGTGTCATGGGTGGTATCAAGCTTAGAAAATTTCATAGAGAAGGCCCCAGGAATCCATCAGAGTCAAAAACCCCATGCCCTACTTCCTCTTTGAACTTCCTCTTCAGCTTCCTCTTGATATCTTTTGAAATTTGAAATCCCACCAAGGCAGCTGACCAGATAGCCAATCAATTCCATACTTCATTGCATTTGACTCAATAAAAATAAAGCCCACCTGCCCTATGCCCACCCCTCTAAGATGGACAAATCCTCATCCAATCCGGGGGTCAAGTTAACTTCCTATTTCTATATATAAAATCCTTTACCATCCCTAGAACCCAGAGCTACTTCCATTCTTGCAAGTGATTTGGCTTCCTTTGCAGCAAAACTTTGGTATTCTGAATAAAATTCTGTCATCTGTAGCCTCATTTCCAATGTGCCTTTTGACCAAGCAATGAGGATAAAAATAAAATTAAAGCAAATCCCTATTCTCAAGGATCCCACATATCCACCATGCTTTAGTACTCCTGCTTAAAGCATGAGAGAGATTTAAAATGTCAGCTGTCTGTAGGAATAAAGCCAGGGCTCATATGATTAAATAAGTAATAATTTGAGGTCTTAGAAAGTACATGCCTGGGTGGAATGCCAACATCCATCCCAGAGTCTTTTGAGGAGTACTTGGAGAGATGGCAGAAACTACCTCATGTACAACCCTAGTAGTTGCCTTTCTTGCATTGTTCTTTCTTTCAAAGAGCTTTTAAAAAAATAATCCATGACCCAGAAAGAAAGCTATCTAATAGCATTCATTCTGTACAGTAACTCAGTGGTATAGGCCAGACCCAAAGCCAGAAGAAAATCCTATTTTTATGCTAAACCATGCTGAACTTAAAGAAATAATGGAAGTGGATGTGAATAAAATATTTTCTTCTCAAATGTCTTTTGTTAAAAGCATATCATGTATTAGGATAGCAGCTATGTATATCAGGGTAGAGATATTGAGAGGTGACTATTAAGGGGTCGAGGGTTTTTTTATTTTTTTTAATTATTATTACTATTATTATTAGAGTAATGAAAATGCTCTAGTATTGATTAAAATGATGAATGCACAACTCTGTGGTTATACTGAATATCATTAATTGTACACTGTGGATGGAGGATATGCTTTATGAATACATGTCATAAAATTGATTTAAAAAAGAAAAAAGCAGTTTGTATTAAACATCCAGTGGTCTTTAAATTATGGCCCCCATTCCCTTGGGTTTTGAGGTAATGCATTTGCTAGTTGTGCTCAGAGAGCTGGCCTGGGGGAGCCTTCTATCTTTTTCCCATTTGATCACCTGTACTTTCATCTGCTTTATAAACCATAGGGGTTCTAATGACATAAAGCAGATTTCTAATTAACAGCTTGGTTTAAGGGTGGGCTTAGATAACAGAATTATTTTCACATTTGTAGCTTATGTGTGGAACAAGCTAGTGCATAAAAAATCAATGGAAGGCAAGGTGACGGTTTTGGTAGAAGCTCCTGTTAGTTTTATTGAGCAGCATTCACACTGTCATGAGAAACAGAAATCAGGCTACCATATGAGGTACTGGGAGTTAAAATAATTCAGGACACTTTAAAAAGTTAAAGCTGCATAAGGCCTAGAAATGTAAAGTTGTATAAGGTCCTAGAAATTAAAATTGCATAAGGCTTCAGGGATCATGTCATCCAAATTTCTGTTAAAATAATTTATTTCTAACTCAGAAAGAAAGCAAGATAAGGCAAGAAAATGATGACGTTATCATTGTTAGCTAGGTAGGTAGGTAGATAGATATGTAGATACATAGATATACAGATACATAGATAAATACATAGACAGAAGTGGCTGACTGCATTGAACATTACCAGGAGGAAACCCTTCATGAGAAAGGACTTTCCAGAAGGAAAACAGAACTGACCTGCAGTGTTTTCTAGTGACCCTAGAAGATTGTAGATGCACAACACCTGGGGATAAACCATTTTTGGTCCAGTAGAGAGCTTATCAGAATGGACAAGCATACCATACTAATCAATATATCTGCTCCCCACTTTGTATGGCCCCTTTATATGAATTGGAAGCTTGACATCAGCCAATCAGAGCACTTCCTTATTTGCTTTGGCATTTGCCCTATATAAGCTTCCCATCTGCACTCCCTGGGTGGAGCTTTTCTCCACATGCGGTTTGGGTGCTGTCCAATTCATGAACTGCAGACTGTTTATTAATACCTTGTCTATATTTTAGCAGGTAGATAGATATAGGAAGGTAGATATATAGATGATGACAACAGATAGATAAATAGATATATTACATAGATAGATAGATAGATAGATAGATAGATAGATAGATAGATAGATAGATGATAGATATTTAGATAGATACTTAGATCGAGAGAGATGAACATAGATAGTGATAGATACATGGAGGGAGAAAGAGAGAGAGAGAAAGGTGACAAACCCTTTTACTTCATTTATCTTGTGGAATGTATCTCTATTTGACAATCTTTAACAGAAGAATATTTTACTGCCCTGTAAGGTTAGAAGTTAATCTGTATAAACAGGATCAGGATCAATATCTAAATTATTTAGAGAATGGTACAGAAGATGACCTTCATAGCTAGTTAATTCCATATAGAAAATGAATAGTTAATTTCCAGCAATGCGTTTCAGCATCCCTTCCCTACTGAGTGTGCATAAGTCCTGATCCTTGAATGTCCTGTGAAGTAGCTGTTTTGTCTTTTTAATGTTTAACTCATTGGTAAGTTTCATAACCCTTTGACAATTGCTAGCAAACACATTTGTTGCTTCTACATTCCTTGCCCGCATCCCTTACCTAGGGAGCTAGAAGTGCAAGGCTCCTGTTCTCCTGAGTTCACTCCTCCCCTACCAGGGCCTTTTTCCTTCTGTCTTGAGGTAAAGGCTAGGAATTCTGTTCTTCAACACCTGCACTGAGACCAGCATGGCATCTTTAGATAAACCCATTTCAGGCAGGGACGTGTCACCTCTACCCTCTGAGGACTCTCTGCTGTTCGTACTTCTGGATTATCAGTCAAATCTAATGAAACTCATTCACACTTGTGAATAGAGTAGTGGAAAACATACCCCTGATGTCCCAGTCCCGTTGACACCTGGACTGTATTTTACTTTATCCCAGAAGCAAACCAGGATTAGGGGAAGGGTTGTGAGGCTTCAGTGCTTGTAAATGTATGAGCAGGTCACAAAACTGAAAACAAACTCCTCTCAGGGAAGAAGGGAAGGCATGGTAGGTTAATGCCTCCACTTGTAAGAAATATGCATGCGAGATGTATCTTACCAAGATTAGAAAACATTCCGGCAGTGTGAAACATTCATTCAATTTATTTTTTGAGCAGATATTATTACTAGCACTACTTTCCACATTGGCAATAATATGGTTAACAAAAGAGAAACATTCTCTTCCTTACAGCACTTATATTCTTCCATGAGCAACAGATATGAAATGATAATTTCCAAATGAATTTTAATGACAATTTTGGTAAGTGCTATGACAAAGAAATTTGCTGGGCAAAGAGGGTAGCTCTCCTCTCCTACCCTGTCTGAACAGAACAAGAAAGCTTCTTTTTTTTTTTCAAAGATTTATTTTTTGTATTTCTCTCCCTATAACCCCTCCCCTCCCCCCGTTGTCTGCTCTCTGTGTCCTTTCATTGTGTGTTCTTCTGTGACCGCTTCTATCCTCATCAGCGGCACCGGGAATCTGTTTCTTTTTGTTGCGTCATCTTGTTGTGTCAGCTCTCCGTGTGTGCAGCACCATTCTTGGGCAGTCTGCACTTTCTTTTGCTCTGGGCGGCTCTCCTTATGGGGCGCGCTCCCTGCGCATGGGGCTCCCCTACATGGGGGACACCCCTGTGTGGCGCAGCACTCCTTGCGCGCATCAGCACTGTGCATGGGCCAGCTCCACACGGGTCAAGGAGGCCCGGGGTTTGAACCATGGACCTCCCATGTGGTAGGCGGACGCCCTATCCATTGGTCCAAGTCTCTTTAAGGAAAACAATGAAATAAGACTTTGAGAATGAGTAGAATTTTACAGCAAAATAATTCTTGTGGAGAACTTAGACAAAGGATCAGAATTCTACTCTCTCCAGCAATCAGAGAGCTTTCTAGAAATAGCAAGAATTGATTCTTCCAGAAATCTTCCTTTCCAGTTACAGATTTACATCTTCACTGTCTAAAAGTGGTTCTCTCAGAGGGGAGAAAAACCCAAGATGCTTGAAAAAGAACCTCATTAGGGCATGAGGTTGGGACTTACCAAATATTTGTACAGTTTTTGTTATTAGTCTATTTTATATTTTCCTTGGGATTTCAGGCATATAATTTGGCACACTTGCTTGCTTTTCTTTCCCCGTACAAAGACAGACTGAGGATTAACTCTTTAGGAGAATGATTCAGGAAAGAATATAGAGATATAAATGCAAAGACATTTCAACAAGTGAGCAGCCCTAAATTTCCTAAAGCAGAGAAAGGATTAAAAAAATAAAATTTGAAAGTAAAAAAGAGAGATACAAATATAAATTATTTTGTAGTGTTCCTAAGGGATTTAACTTTTCACTGAATGTTTTTCTAAAGATGCCCAGATCATCCTTCAAGAATGGCCTCCTAGAACTCTCCTAATTATCCAGAGAATACCAAGGTTTTATTATTTCCTCTCAAATTAAGGAGCTAGCATTCTTGGGGCATAAGGAAGAAGACCTAGCTTTCTATGCACGTCTCAGGCCATCCCCTCACCCCATTTCACCAGTTCATTGGACAGAGGTTCACCTCTTGAGAATTAGAGAATTAGCTGAGCAATATGTGTAAGTTTACTCTTCATGGAGATGTGATGAACGCCACAAATAATATAATTAATGAGACAGTCTGAGTTTAACTCCAGACTGTATCCCAAGCCATAGTAAAGCTTCTGTCATGTTGAAATTTGAGGTGGATATCACTCATTCATGTCCTATATCCCATCTCTTAAGAAGAATTGAAAGACTAGCAAAGCTCAGGAAGTCCTAAAGCCTTAGTAACCACTTTCTGGATTATAGGGAAAAACCAGAGTCGTAATGAATTTATGTTTCTGAATGACTAATATATTTATGCTCTTCTTTGCAAACATTTTACTCACGATTTAATATGTAAAAGATTAAAAGATGGTAAAAAAAAATCACTTTCTTCCATGGACCCAGTTTTAATTTGCTTAAGGCTGCCAATGCAATATACCAGAGATGGGTTGGCTTTTATAATAGGACTTTATGAGGGTAAAAGCTTACAGTTCTGAGGTCATGAAAAATGTCCAAATCAAGGCTGCAGTAAAGACGCTGTTTTGCCAAAGGCTGGCTGCTAGATCCTGGACTCCTGCCACATGGCAAGGCAAAATGGCAGCTCTGCTGGTCTCTCTCTGCTTTCTTCTCCAGGTTCACTTTCTCCCTGAGCTCACTTGTGGGAAATCGGGCACGACAACTCTTCTCTACCCTCTCCTCTGGGCTTCATCTCTTCAGCTTGAGCTGCTCTGTGATTCTAGGCTCTGGGCTTGTGCTCAGCTTCTCCTGGTTCTCTGACCTTCTGCAGCTTAGGCGATCTTGGAGTCCTCTCTCTCATGGCAGGGCAAATGGCAGTGACTCTCTTTCTTTATGTCTCTCTGCATGTTTCTCCCATTTGTAAAAGACTATATAGTAAAGGGATTATGACACATCCTGGGTCTTTTGATTTAATCAAAGGCCCTTTAACTGAAGTGATCTAATCAAAAGTGATTTAATCAGAAGATCCCTTAAGTGAATCTAACCAAAGGGTTCCAGATAAATAGATTTAAAGGCACAGAAATGGGTTAGTTTAAGAACAATTTTCTGGGGTACGAAAGACTATAACCAGGACAGACCCTCCCTTAACAGTCATCAAAACAATTAAATACTACATCAACAATTAAATAAGGAAATGGCCATAAATGCACAAAATAAATAATCTAGTGTTAAATTTGAACTGAAATAAGGGAGGCTATTATAGCCAACATATCTGTCTCCATCTACATATCTATGTACCTATGTTTTCTAAGTCACTTACGTGATCTGAACAACTCAAATAAGACTGCCACTTACAAATATGCAAGGTTACAAAGGAACAAAAGAATTTTGGAATGTTGACATGGATCTATGGACACTGCTGAATGCAGATCTCTGCCTCATGTATGACAAACATTGAACCAGAGATACTACACATTTTTTTTCCCTCTGAACTTGGCTCTTTTTGTTGTGTTGTTTTATTTATTTTTTCTACAGAATCACCCTGAAGGTAAAAAAGGATGCAAAAAAGAGGGAATCCCTGAGTCAAATATGTTTTAATTACCAGTCAATTAAATAAATATAAATAAACTTCCATTTGCTAACAGAAAGTTCTGGCATATGGGATGTGATTTTAAGCATGCAAACTCTGGAGCAAAATTAGCTGCAAGTTAGAATGGAATTATTCTAGAGAGTAAAGGAGAATATAGTACAAAAACAGGATCAGAGCTAATCTGATGACAAACTTCTGAAGTACTGAGACTGCTTTTTGTTCTAGTTCACTCTTTCTAAGTCTTAGCAACTGCTTTATAGAATTGATACAGTCAGTTATTACAAAATGAATGGAAGTATAGCAGTTTGAGATTGTTTATGAATTCCAAAAATAAATATTGCATTGTTTGTGACCTAGTCTGTCCTCTGAGCATATTAGATTGCATTGGATTCAGAGGTTTCACTTTTACTTGATTAAATAATGATTAAGGCTTTGATTGGGCCTCATCAGTAGGGTGTTGCATCTCTGCCCCCTTGGTGGGTGGGGACTTACAGAAAAATCACACTGCAGAGAAGGAAGGGCAGAGTTTTGAGCTGGGGCCTGAAGAAATTAACACACAGAAGAACACAGAGGAATAGAAACAGTTCCACATACATGGCAGAGGCCCAAAGAAGAGAGATGAGCTCTTCATCTGATAGTTTACAGTTGGCCTTGTAGAGAGAGCTGAGCGGCTGAATCTGGAGAGGAATGAGCCCAGGGAGAGATGAGACTTATACAAGCCTACAACTGATATTGGAAGAAGATGGGACCACAGAGCCTTAAGAAGAAGAGAGAAGCTGAACCCTTGTAGACATTGGCAGCCATCTTGCTCCAACATGTGGCAACAGACTTTGGTGAGAAAAGTAACTTAAACTTTATGGCCTGATAACTGTAAGCTTCTACTCCAAATAAATATCCTTTTATAAAATCCAGCAGATTTCTGGTATTTTGCATCAGCACCCCTTTAGCTGACTAATGCAGGAAGCAAAAACTTAGAACTTAGGTATAGTTGTTATACATAAAAAGAAAGGTGGGAATCTAATGAATAAATACCTAATCAAGAATGCCTAAGCGAAAATAAAATTATTTCAGAAAGAGAAGAAATTTTCAGACAAAAATGTCTCCATGCAAGTGTGAGAAGTAAGAGATTACGGGAGTGATACTATGCTACCGAAAGTGAAGAAAAGCAAGCTGACAGTGACCAAGAAGGAAACAGTAGATTAACAAATATTGATTACTGATATAGAGGCTAAATATAAAATTATATTACATGAAAACCGAGTGTATTAGTCAGTCAAAGGGGTGCTGAGGCAAAATACCAGAAGAATGTACAGTGGCAAGGCCCTGAAGCATTCACCTCAAGTTTGGATTCTCATCCAAGCTCATTTGCCACTTGTTGAAGCAAGATGGTGGGTGATGTCTGCGAGTTTTCAGCCTTCCTCTCCTCTCTTAAGGCTCCATAGTCCCAGGTCCTTCCAACCTCAGGTATACACTGGAGGGCTCATCTCTTCCTGGGGCTTCCTCAGCACTGCGCACTGTCAGGCGAATGGCTCATTTCTGCCATGTCTACGGAGTTGTCTCTCTTCTTCTGTGTCTCTTTTTCTATGTACTTCTATGTTCTTGATTAAGTGTCCATTTATATAGCCCACCAAGGGGGTGGGGACTCAACGTGAATCTCCCTAATGATGTAGTCAAATCAAAGCCCTAATCTTAACATAATTTAATCAAAGTCATCTCAGCTGAATCTAATACAATTAAAGGATATCACACCCTGAGGATCAGACCAGTTTACAAACATAATCACTATCTCTTTTTGGAGTTAATAAATAATATCAAACTGCTACACAGAGTCAGGGACACAAATGACAAATTTTAAAGGAATTTCATGATAATAAAAAAAAAAGAACTCCTAAATGCATCGTAAGATTTGACAGAGGATACCATATCTATCTATATATAGAGAGAGAGAAAGAGGTGCACGCAAATATATAACATAACTAAATATATTTACACACATATATAATATTTATAAATGTATATGTAATATAACTGAAAATTAGAAATTTAAAAAATGAAAATAGAACACTCTGCCATATATCAAATACAGAGCTATGGTTGATCCTAAAATGGGGACATTATTTGGAATTTGAAGATACCTTTTATAGGAAACTCATATCATATGCTAAAATTATTAAGCATAATCCCAGTATTCTAGTTTTAACAGAGAGATTTATAACAACAATTTGATTTTAACAAACAAATCAAAGAGATTTGACTCCTCAGTCATGATTTCCCAAGGACTAGACTAAATGCAGAGAGTGACAATCCTCATTAAAGGGAAAATGATAAAGATAGATACATGAAGAAAATGACTTATATTTCAGTCTGCTAAACCGGCAATGCACAAATACTAGAAATTTGTTGGTTTTTATAATGGAGATTTATTATGGGAAAATCTTACAGTTCTGAGGCTATGAAAATATCCAGATCAAGGCATCATCAACGATACTGTCTCACCAAATATCAGCTGCTGGCAATCCTGGACTCCAGCCAAACAGTGAGGCAAGCGGCGTCTTCTCCTCACTTAGGGCCTGCTCTGTGGATTCCAGCCTTGGGCCTCTCTCTCAGTCTCCCAGGGTTTCTCTCAGCCTCTTTCTCAGCCTTAGGGTTTCTCTGTCTTCCTGCAGTCCTCTCTTTCATGTGGCAGGGTCAAAACAGCAGCCGTATTTCTCTGTGTGTTCTGCTTTCATTTCTCAATTTATGTAATTTCCCAGCAAGAGGATGGAGACCCATTCTGGGCCACACCTCATTGATGCAGACCAATGAAAGGCCATAAAACAATCTAATCAAAAGTGATCTAATCAAAGTCTCTTGACTAAATCTATTGCAGTCACCAGACCTCACATCCACAGGAATAGATTAATTCAAAGAACATGATCTGTTCAGGGATTCACAAAACTTCAAACTGTCACAACCTAGAAAAAAATGTTTGTGTCACTGAAGCAAAAGCCATAAAAAATGCCACTGAAAAAAAATGTGTATATATATATCTATAGATTTATATAATTTAATTGCATTTAATGGATGAAAAACATCCTGCATGTTGTAAATTCATTCCATATTACACAAAGGAGTATTATAAATATTATAAAATATGTAGTCTTATTGTTTATTGTATTAAAGCTATGAATCATTAAAGGTTAAAAACACAAATATTCACACATCTATATAGTAAAAGATGAAAATATAATATGGTTACAATCATTTTAGTCTCAGACTTCTTCCTAGCAACTCCAAGGCCATATTGTGCTGTCAGTGCTATAAGATGGCAAACTCCCTAAGATTCTCAAATACATAAGGATCTCAGGACTATGCTTCCTGAGTCCCTTCTTTGAATTGGCTACATGTGAAGAATTTCTGGCAACAAAGAGAGGGAAGAGGAGTTGAAAGAATTGGGGAGGGGGATGGTAATTTCTACATTTTTTCATGAGAGGATGGAAATTTTTATTTTATTTTATTTTATTTTTTTATTATCCTCCCCTTGTGGCCTTTGTCTGCTCTCTGTGACCATTCGCTGCATGCTCTTCTCTGTTTTTGCTTGTCTCCCTTTTTTGTTGTGTCACCTTGCTGAGTCAGCTCTCCGGGGCATCTGCAGGCTGGGAGGTGCTCTGCAGTGCTTGAAGGCTGGCGGCTCTCTGCAGTGTGCGGGTGAGCCTGCCTTCACAAGGAGGACCTGGGATGCAAACCCAGGCCTCCTGTGTGGTAGATGGGAGCCCAACTGATTGAGCCACAGCCGCTTCCAACACTGATTTATTTTTTAACATTATGAATAAAGAAAAAGAAGCGTAGTGGAGTAACTACTATAATAATTGAAAACTGGTTTCCAATTCAATAGGCAAAAGTAAGGAAAACTTAAGAAAGAAAACCAAGACCATATCTCAAAAGGGGAAAAATACACAAGATTCAAATAAGATGAGGAAATTTAGACCAAATGTGTTAAAAAGGAAAATTAGATTTGATTATAAAGATGGATGTATAAATATGCTTTATGAGTCAAATATAAAAATGATAACTTTAAAGTAAAAGTAAGATTAAATTCTTGCCAATAAATAAAACAAACTAGCTAGAGGCTAGATATGAATGATAGTCAAGTATCTTTCAAGTTGAGTAGAATGTAGAAAAAGGCAAAGGGGTGAACTTTATAATAGTAAAATATTTAATTCACAATGATACATAATGCTCATGTATCTTACTGCATGAAATAACAAAGCATCCTACATATAAAGAAGAAGAAAAAACCTCTAGAGAGTGAAAAATAAATTTAAAATGTCTTGCTAGCCTATAATTTATCATATAGACAAATCGGGAGTATAGTGTATAGATAATCTAGATAATCTGAGTAATTAAATAAAAATAGGATATAAACATGTTTACTATCTATTATTTGTTTTCTGGTAATCAGATGTTCAGCAAAAAATTGATAAACTGGGCCTAGTTTCCATTATTTTAAGTGGAGGCCATTGGGAAAGCCTCCCATCAATGTATTATTGTTGGAGAAAAAGGGGGCGCTCACTGGGACATGGAGACTGATTGCAGGCAGGTTTATTGGGAACCTTCCCCAATGGAGCGGGTCTGAAGAATAGACTTCAGCTGCCCCACCAGCATGGTGGGGGTCTGAAGAGAGACTTCAGCCAGCTTCTGGAAAAGGGGGGTTTGAATTTACACAGTACATCCCTAGAGAGGGAAATGACAGTCAGTGGGAGGGGGCCGAGGGTCCGAGTGAGGTGCAGGGGCCAATAGGAGCCCTGGAGGTGAAGGTTTTCCCTCGTATGGCTAGAGGGTAGTGGGTTAGAGAGTTAGGTTTTCTTGGAATGTTGGAGGAGCAGGTGGTGCTTTGATCTGCAGGGAGTGAAGGTCTCTATCTCCCTTTACTTCCCTTTTCATGTGGTTTCTTTGTTCAACCTTTGGGGAAGTGCCTGGTTTCAGACATGTAGGCTTATGGGAGGGGGCATATCTTTCCTCAATGCATGTCATGGGGAACTGAGTCACAGCTTGTTAATTTTTGCAAACCTACCATGAGGGGACTGCTAACAATTATAAAGCCTAACATAAGCTTATCTATACATAAGTGACATGTTTTCATGCTAAGATGTAAAATGCTTAATCAATGCTTTCCTCATCACCAAACAACTACTACAGCTGTTAGCAGGTGATTATTTGCAGTAATATCTCTTAAACTGTAATCTCTTTTCAATGCTCTGGACTTCCTTTTTAGAATTTTCTTTTTTTTTTTTTGGTGGCTCATTTGGCAGCACTGGATAAAAATAAGTCTCCCTATGAAAGGCACGTGGAAATAGGCTCTGGAAAAGGACACAAAATGGAGGAGAACTGCGCCCTGTGAAGCCTCTCCTAAGCAGCAGTGACTTCCTGGTCACAGATTCTGTCCGTACTTGGTGGGAATTTCTCAGTGTCTATGGGGGATTCTGACAGCCTACAAATGGTGTTCAGAATTTTAACTCAGCACGTTCCTTACACATGGATTTTGCAAAGAAAGTTTTTCAAGTTGTATAAAAGGCATAAACTATATTGAGAATTTAGAACATTCTGCCATTTTTGAGGAGCTCCAAGATGGCGGAGTAGGGGAGGTAGGCTGCAATCCTCCTCTAGAAAGTACAGGAAGGTAGACAGGTCTACCTGACAGAAGAGAAGCCACGGGGCTGTAGGGGCAATTGGAGAGGGCAGCTAGAGAGGGGGGACACAGGTGACTTGGGGAAGGGGAAGCCAGAGGGGATGGGGCACTCAAGTCAGCTCCCAGAATACTCAGGGACAAGGAAGTCAGGGATGACTTAGCTGAAAGCCAGCTCTCAACCAACTCCAAGAGTGAGGAAAGCCCCCAGGCGACCAGGGGCATGTCCTGGAACCCACCAGGCTGTTGAGGTGGGGTGAAGAGGTGTGGGACCAGCACCCAGCCAACTCAGGGGGCAAGAGGTGTAGGGGGGAGGGGAGATGTGACAAGTGAACCAGAGGAAAAAATACCTCAGCCAGCACCGAAGGGGCTCCAGGGAGAGGGGCGGAGGTAGCTGTCAGGAGAGAGAGGAACTGGGTCCTGTGGGGTAGGCTGACAGGTGCCCCACAGCCCAAGTGAGAGGAGAACCAAGAGGGGAAGCTGGAAACCCTTCAGAAGGCCAACTGGCTTGAGGGGAAAGGGTGGAGAGGCAGACAGAAAGCCTTCAGAATGGTTCAGAAGCCTTGTCTAACCAGTGTGGCAGCTGTAGCTCAGAGGTTTAACTCCTGCTTCACATGCACTAGGTGCTGGGTTCAACCCCCAGAACCACCTGGGAAAGAAAGCTCTCAACTGCCTACAGAGATAGCGGTGGGAACAGGCACCCCAGGTGCTACATTAGGGCTAGAGTTGAAAGACAGACAGCCTCGGGACAGGGAACTTAGCCTGAGTGTGTTTTAGGTTTTAAAATTTTTATACATTTTTATTCTTTTTCTTTTTCTCTATACCCAGTACTTTACCTGTGGAAGGCAGGCTGCAGGGTGATTGATTGGTGAGCACTGACAGCCTGGGTTGCTAGTGTCCTGAGAGACAAGCCTGTTTTCCATGGTCATTGTTTTTTCTTTTTTTTTCTTTTCCTTGCTTACTTTATTTCCTTTCCCTTCTTTCTTAATCTTCCCCCCTTCCTTGGTTTCTTTATTCTTTCTCTTTCTTTCATTTTTCCCTCTATCATCGCTTTTCTCTCATTCCACCTTCTCCTGTTTAGTCTTCATTCTCTTTCTCTTCTCAGCTTTCCAGTCTTTTATTTGACTCTACTTTTTTCCACTTAATTATTTGATTCCACTTTTTTATTCGTAGTCCCTTTTTTATGATTTTTCATTCTTATTACTTATTTTTCCTGGTTCTTTTATGGTTCATTTTTCATTTATTATTATTATCTTTTTCTCTTCTTCTTTCTTTCCTTTTCTTTGGTCTTAATATTTTTTTCAGGGGAACATGCAAAACTACAAGAATATGGAATAAGCAGAACCATGTGCCAAAGAGGACCATTAACATAAAACAAAATGAAATAAAACCCTAGAATAGAAGAGAAGCTAACCAATTGATTAAGTCTATCAAGATAAACAGATGCCTAGACACCAACAAAATTTACAAGTCATACTAAGAAACAGGAGGACATGGTTCAGTCTAATGAACAAACTAGAACATTCTGCCATTTTTGAATATGAAAGTCCAGGAGACATTATGCATTTATTAACCTAGAAGATGTTGTGTGGCATGTTTGTTAATTAAATGCTACAGGGCGGTGGACTTGGCCCAGTGGTTAGGGCGTCCATCTATCACATGGGAGGTCTGCAGTTCAAACCCCGGGGCTCCTTGACCCATGTGAAGCTGGCCCATGCACAGTGCTGATGCACACAAGGAGTGCCCTGCCACGCAGGGGTGTCCCCCACATAGGGGAGACCCACGTGCAAAGAGTGCACCCCGTAAGGAGAGCTGCCCAGCATGAAAGAAAGTGCAGCCTGCCCAGGAATGGTGCTGCACACATGGAGAGCTGACACAAGATGACACAACAAAAAAAGAAACACAGATTCCCATGCCTCTGACAACAGCAGAAGCAGACAAAGAAGATGCAGCAAATAGACACAGAGAACAGACAACCAGGGTGGGGGGTGAGGGGAGAGAAATAAATAAATAAATATTTAAAAATATATATATATAATAAATGCTACATCTTGAAGACAAAAATAGGCTTTACTTCAAGAGCATTTGCATCGTGACCTATTTTTTTCAAGTTTTGAAGACACTATATTACATCACTAGGAAAATCTTGATACATTTTACAAAGCATTTATGATTAAGATGACAACTGATTTAAAACAGTATACTGATATTTTAAAAAGTGAATCACCAAAATGAAAATGCAAAAAAAATAGTGTTTAGCAAGCAGCTCAAACAAATCTTATCTCAAAGAAAAAGTCAATATGCAAATTGGAGAATATTTGAAAAATAATGGCGGCAAAACACTGCAGATAAATTTTTATAACACATGAATTTACTCCTTTCAATAGTTCTGTAAGTTGCAACCAGGCTCTCCAATGGAACCAATAGGACTTCCAATGAGTTTGCAAACTAAAATCTGAAAATCACATCTCCTTATTCTTATTGCATGCTTGGAGTATCAAAGGCTATTTTGCAGCTGTTAGTATCTCCTTGTGTTCTAACTAGTTTTCCAGTTTTCTATGATGTAGTCATGCTTTTGTAAATGCGTCAATGTTCTCTGATTTTCTTCAGTTTTCTCCCTGTTTGTTTGGAGGCTGCTGCTGGGCTTTGGCTTCCCATCAACTTAGGGTAAGTGGCATGGACAATGGCCCAAAGAACACAGGTAGAATTTTAAAAAGAGAAGGGGAGAAGATTTAGGGAAATTAAGTCATGTTTTCAGAATCAAGATTGAAAAAGAATTATTTTATTTTCAGAAATACCTAACTCAAGGAACAAATAAATTTTAGCTTCAAGTATAAATAGACCTATAGGAAGGTGTAGGATCAGGACTAGGAGTGACGAAAATGTAACTGGCTGGGTGGTCCTAGGAGACAGGTTTCTGTTACACATAAAGAAGATTCTTCTACCACTTTGAGTTAGGAATAGAGACGGTTGGTTGCCCATAACTGAAGTAGCTCAAATATGTACATCACCTGTTTTCCTGGCAGTAGGATTTCAAATTTCATGCAAATTTCATGCAGTTGAACTTGGAAGTGATTTGAAGTCATGAGTTTCTTTTATTCTATGGTAGGTAAAGGAATTTAAAAGAATTGTTCTAATTGAAACAGATATTGCCTTAGGGTCAGGAAAATCACTTTTTCAAAATACATAACTCAGGTGAGGTTGTGAGATTGATAAAGTTTGAGAAATTAAAGACAATTTGTGATATGATAGAACATATTTTTTAAAAGAAGAAATATAGATGTAATAAAACTATAAATTGGTTAGCTTCCAAGGCAAAAGTCTAAAGCAGATTATCGAGATGTGAGCATTTTAATGGAAAAGTCTTAATGTGCAAAGAAGATAAACCGTGCACGTACAATCCATGAGTTAAGTTTTTTCTTTTATCAAATGATTACTGATAAAATCAGAGCCAGGATATAAGTATAAGTCTCTGTGTGTGTCTCTGTGTATGTATAATCTAAAAGAAATAATAAAAAGGGGGGGAGGGAAATGGTAAATACAAATGGGATTTTATGGCTAAGAAATTTCAAAGTGAGTTGGGAGTTCATTCCAGAATTTACGCTTATGCAAGTCTCAGCAGGATCTCCTAGACGCCATAGTAAACAGTGCCTCAAATAGCAGGGTTCCTGAGGTCTCTAGAGTTATCAAGAAACTATAAGCAGGGCAGACAAGCTCAGGAATTTAGCACCCTGTCAGTGGGCCTTACTCTGGAATTTATGCTCCCCAATGTAACAGAGTTAGACTCATTTATAGGTTCTCTACACTTGACTCTTCTGCAACTTTTATTCGAACCCATAATTAGCACTATACTTGATGAATATATGTCCCAGAGACTTAAATCTTTGGTCCATCATGTACCAGTTGAGCCTTAAATGTCAGCAGAGTTGCAAAACATACTCTCCAATCCACTGGACCCACCCAAGACAATTAACAAGGAGATGAAGATGGACAACCACCATACCAAGGAACGGAGAGTATCTGCTACTGCAAGCAAGAAAGCTCCATTCATCTGCCCCATGGAATCTAGGCCCCTTCTCAATAAGAAGCAGAGAAGGCATCACCATCCCAAAATACTCAAGATTGAGGAATGAACAGTGGACTTAAGTATACTTATAATTATTCTACAATAGACTTATTATTCTAGCATTGGGAGAACTCTTATCATTGATGTAAAGGCAGTGGCCACCACAGGTTCTGAGGTATGGGAGAGGGAAGAATAGGTATAATATGGGGGTATTTTTTATGACATTGAAATTGTCCTGCATGACACTGCAGTGATGGATAAAATCCATTGTATATTTTATCATGACTTACAAAGTTGTGATGGACAAAGTGTAAACTATAATGTAAACTGTAGTCTAGGGTTAGTAGCAATGCTTTGTTTCAATATGGGTTCATCAATTGTAACACATGTACCATGCTAATGAAGGATGGTGTTAATGTGGGAAAGGGTGGGAGGGGATGGAGTGGGGCCTATGGGAATCCCTTATATTTTTTTATGTAACATTTATGTAGTATAAGTCTTCTTTAAAAATGAAAAAAAGATTAATTTTAAAATTTTTAAAAATACAGATTGCTGGGCCTCCCCAGAGATTTTCTTATTCGGTAGGTCTGGTATGGGAGCCAATTTACATTTCTAGTAAGTTCCTTAGTGATACTAATGCTTTTGGTACAGGGATCATATTTTGAGGTCATTTTTAAAATATTTAGAAATACCCTCAATAACTTTAAGGATTTGATACCATTTGTTAGAACTAATTTTGAAAAAATAAATACATGAATGAAAAAAAAAAAATCACTGCCCTTAATCATTTAGTAGAATCACAAGCTCATAGTTTTTCAAGCTAGTTTCCCTAAAATTAGTTATCAAGAATGGTCAGGAAAATGCTGTCATGCCATTTCAAGAACCACTGAACCCTTTAATGGGGAATTGGTTTCTTAAAACTGTTCTTTTTTTAATAGCTTCTTCTAAGAAGACATTGAAATGCTTGGAGAAAGGAGCCAGTAAGAAATGTTGCACAGGGAAGGTTATTTACCGTAAATTCTCTTAAGGGGAGCTCATTATTCTAAAATTCCTCTTTAAGACTTTTTCTGGGAAAGGCAAGAATCTCAAGACAGGGTTAAAAATTAATTTAAATGCATAAGCAGATCAACAGAATGATACATTCTCAGACTGTCAGTGAGAGAAAGACAGAATTTTAAGGGAAGAAAAGAATACAGACTTGGCAAGTATAAATTTAAGTGCCAGATCCACCACTTACTAATTATTTAATTTGGATGAGTTAGTTAACTTTTAGCACTTTCTTTTCCATTCTGGCAAATGATAGTAATATTGTCACTCTGAAATATTTATTATGAAGATCAAATAAAATAATATGTATATGATAGGTCACCTGACAGAAAATGTCAGGTTACTATGTTAGCATCCATCTGTTCTAACTTTCAGATATTATCAAACATTCTATTGAGATAGAAATGAGCTTTCCAATATAAAGGATTTGTTCCATGAAGCAACCAAGTTTTTCCTTTGCATTATGTTGCATTGTGAATTTTAACAAAAATCCAAGGCCAAGAGCCTACTGGAAATATTTTAAAAATGTATCTCACAAACACTGAATATCAAAGGAAAAATAGGGAAGCGGACTTGGCCCAGTGGTTAGGGTGTCTGTCTACCGCATGGGAGGTCTGCAGTTCAAACCCTGGGCCTCCTTGACCCATGTGGAGATGGCCCATGTGAGGTGCTGATGCATTCAAGGTGATGCATTCACGCAGACGTGTCCCTCGCGTAGGGGAGCCCCACGCGCAAGGAGTGCGCCCCGTAAGGAGAGCGGCCCAGCATGAAAGAAAGCGCAGCCTGCCCAGGAATGGTGCCGCACACACAGAGAGCTGACACAACAAGATGATGCGACAAAAAGAGACACAGATTCCCATGCCTTTGACAACAACAGATGCGGACAAAGAACATGCAGCAAATAGACACAGAGAACAGACAACGGGGGAAGAAAATAAATAAATAAATCTAAAAAAAAAAAAAAAGAAAGAAAAAATGATCTGAGTATACTACAAGCAAATTTGCATGGTTTTTGCATTGCGTTAAAGAGGCCTCCTGCAAGCAAACAGGAAACAGCTCTCAATTCTATAAAATATCTTATCAGAATGAACCAAAAATAGTCTGAAAGAATATTTTCAAATCTTATCTCATTACCACTAGAAAGAAAAAATATATTTCACTATCTTAAAATCAAAATCACTGTTAAATTGAGAGATTATTCTCTACTGATATGGACAACTTCCTGATCAATATCACTCCACCCAGAGGCAAGTGCTGTGCTAATTTCTTTCAGTTTTGCCTGTTTTTGA
The DNA here is from genome assembly GCF_030445035.2 of Dasypus novemcinctus. Lineage (NCBI taxonomy): Eukaryota > Metazoa > Chordata > Mammalia > Cingulata > Dasypodidae > Dasypus > Dasypus novemcinctus. The sequence goes on from NC_080677.1 coordinate 2,448,671, forward strand.
AACTTACATAAATAGAAATCTACAGTTTCTATTCTTTCTTGTGCCTTGTTTCTTTTTAACAAATAGTTTTCAGCTTCAATCCTGTTCTCACATGTATGAGTATTTGAGTCGTTCTTTAGATAGCTAGTAATTCCAGTGTATTGAATAGACTCCAATATGTTTATGCATTCTTTTGGGTTGTTTTCAGTGTGGGCTAATGCCAATAAAGCAACCATGATATTTATATGACAATTCTTTGATGGACTTTTGCTTTCATTTCTCTTGTGTAAACGCCTACCAGTTGGATTGCTAGGTTTCTTAATATAGAGAAATTGCCACACTTTTTTCCAAGTAGATGTGCTATTTATACATCATCAACAATTATGAGAGTTTCCAATGTCCCCAGTCCTCACCAGCATTTGGTGGTGTTAGTCTATTTAAGTTTAGACTTTCTGATAAATGTGCCCATGTATTTTTACTTTGAATGTTGGACTGTGAGCACATCTTTAATCGGGTCTTACCTCTGGGGAGCCTATGTTGCTGTTGAAGGGTTTTCTTCCCAAAGCATCTACATTTATTTTTTTCAGGTGTTTCAGTACTAACAACCAGCTACAGACTACATTTTATGCTACCATCACAGAATGACGATTCCTGGACTATGCAGGTTGAGTGAATATGAAGTTCATGATTCTGAGAAAAAACACTGCTTAGGGAATTTTTTCAGCAAGCTCAGGTCGAGATACAAACTTCCTTATACTCTCTTTTTGCCATTAGGTGAACTTTTTCCTATGTTATCATGTGGGAATGCATTTGCAAATAACAGAAAAAAGCAACAATGGCTCACAATGACCTAAACTAATAGCAGTTTATTTGTCTGTTATAACAGAAATTTAGAGATAGGTAACCCTGGGCTGTTTGGCAGCTCAACCATCCTTCCCATTTTGCTTTCTTCTTCATGAATGTGAAATACCAATGCTGCTCCAGGTATCATGCAGAATTCCAAGCTGATGAAGAGGGTTGAGGAAATAGCCAAAAGGAATTGATCATGATAAGGTTGTGATTTTGTCCCTATTTTGAAAAGTCATTCTCAAAATGCATCGCCTTGACCAGTTGTATATGAAAAACACGATTACCGTAATCTTCAAGGAAAATTTGGAAGAAGTGGATTGTGCTGGAAGTGGCATTAGTCACTCAGTCTGCCTATGACAGTCTACCAAATAGGTTTACAACTGTTCCTCTATATTCTCCTCCCTCCACATGGCATTCACTCACATAGCCAAGGAGGAGACAACTCTCAAGTCTATCCAGGGCACTAGTTTGGAGCCCAGCATGGAAGATTATAAGCAGTCTCACACTTCAGGATAGCCTATCAGCCTCCACAGGGAGGGAGCCTGAGGAGGAGAGCTGCAGTACAAATTCCTATCCCAGATAAAGAAAGAGGAAGCAGAGGAATAGACAGTCAGTGGCCCACACACATGCTAGACAGGAAGAGAGAGAACCCTCAGCTGTGGCAGGAGACCCAGTGCTTCGTCCATCTAACCTGGAGCTTCTAGCTCCACCTTCTGGGAAGACCAACCTTGCTCCTTATCAACCATAACTGCACCTGCACTGGGCCATGGAACCAAAGACATTTCTGGTGAAGCTGTTTTGCTTTCATGCTCAATTCTACTTCTGTGGCTTCAATAGCAATGAAAATTTTTTACGTTTTGAATAGACATTGGCAGTTGCAAAGCAGATTTTTTCTTTCCCTTAATCTCCCAATTCACTTTCTCAAGAACTCAGCACCTTCTTAATGTTTGCTTCTGGTCACAGTTATGTGCAAACCACCAAGTCCAAATACCTGGTCTAGAAGACAGTTTAAACGTTTAAACCTGAACAATATAAGCAGCAGAGCAAAAACTTGGAAATCCATAGGCTTTCAGTTTCTGTGAAAATATTCTTATTTTTCCCCCTCAGCTCTTGAAAAGTATTCAAAATGACCAGTCAAAGAATGCATTTTTCAAACCAGCTGTAGTGGAGGGACATGTGGCTTTGTGTTTTCGATAAAGCCCTGCTTCCCAGATCCTCCCCTAGATTCTTTGAAAAGCATAATGATTATATACCAAGCAGCTGCCAGCATGCAGATTTCCCCATCCTCCTATTTGGGACTCCTTTCCCGTCCTTCATGGCTCACCACCTCAGTCTCTGCTGAACCTCACTCTGACCTTCCCCTTGTCTAGCACTTGCCACCTTGTGCCCTACTTTTGATTTTGATCTTGAGTGTGTGCTGTGCCTCCTGTGCGTCTCCACTGCCATAGGGTTATTTCAGGCAGATTATGTGTGTAATGGATGTAATGGAATCTTGGCCAAAAAGTGGAAAACAGAGATCCCATCTATGCCTGATTAACTTAAACATATTGAGTAACAAAAGTGAGAATGAATGCATGAATTAGAGAGTAAACCAGGAAGAAGAAAGTATTACTTTGTAGCTTTAAAATTTCTGCAAAGCAAGTCAGGATAATTACTAATTCCAGTCTTGACCTTGAGATTAGTAAACATGGGAACTCAGAAAAATTCCTTAAACTCCCTCAGCTTCAGTGTCTTTAAATATAAATTGAAGGTAATAATCATGCTTCTATCATAGGGATATTGCATGTGTCAAGGGAGATAGAACACACAGATTCCTGTGAGCAGAATGTAACAAATATTTAAATATTCAAAATTATTGCCTTGTCAATTCATTTAATTTTTGATGACCTAAAATTTGCTTTATTGGCTCATTCTAAGACACACACATTTCTCAAGGGTTAAAAGTAAAGAAATTGCTAAGAGGTGAGACTGTTCTATTGAATTTGGGAAGTCTTAACTCTTCTGTTAGGTTTGCCTAGGTTAAAATCCATCCTACTGAAATATTTTCACAGCCTGTCATCCTCTCCTTCCTATATGCAAAAGCATTCAGCATGAGGTGGGAAGTTACTGGGGGCAGTGGATCTTTGGGATGAAGATGGAAAAGGCGATCCACAACATTTGCTAGAGATGAGTTAATACATTTGGTAAACACTGCCAGTTGGAGAGGTCCCTACATTTTTAAACAATGCTACTGCAGGTGCCATTTAGGACATCTTCCCTTGCCAGCTCTTCTCTTCAAATCACTGGGCCTGTGATAGGTCACTGAATCTCACCTTCCATGCACCCTGATTTCCATCTGGTAGAACAGGAGTCATCTCATCCATTCCAGCACCCCCAAATGGCATCCTCCTTGCCAAGGAACTGTTTCGTGATGCAGCCTTTCTAATGACCATTCAAATATCCCACAGAAACCCTGACATAACTCATGAATCTGATAATCATGCACAAAGTCTCCTCAATATAACTGAGGATGTTGAAGATTCTGCAAACAAAGATTTGTTAAATAAGGACCTATTCTTCAGAAGAAAAAGATAAAGCCCCAGGTTTGAATTTTAAGATTGGTATCTAGAGAGAAGTTTTAGGCCTTCAGTGCTATAATATGACCCTTGGGACAGAGAATGAGTTTTTTATGTAATCTTGGGATACTGACTCTGATTTCATAGTTTCTCACTGGGCATCAAGAGACTCAGGAGTTATTTACCAAGTATATTTGACTCCACCTAAAGATCATTATTGTATGCCCCTAAATGCCTCTTCTCAATTGAGGGAGCTCCATAATGGCATTTAAATGTTTGAATAAAGCCTTTACTTGATTACCATAGAAACAGGTAAAAATGGAAACCTCATTCACTATTAGTAACCCCATTGTAATAACTTAACACATCTAATGTATGAGCTTCTGAACTCTGGTAGTCGATGCATGTCCTGTTCCTTCTGCCTGGACCACTCCACAGCATTCCACAACCATGATGCATTTGTGAATTCCCCTTCCTCCATCAGGTCTCAGTTTAGATACTTTTCTAATTCCATAGCAAATCTTACTTCAATATCCAATAAAAAAAGTTAGTTTTAATCTCCTATTCATTTTTTTATTAGAGAAGATGTGGGTTTACAGAAAAGAACATGCATAAAATACAGTCCCCATATACCACTCTATTGTTGACAACTGGCATTGGTGTGGTATATTTGTTACAGGATGAAAGCACATTTTTATAATTGTTCTATTAACTATAGTCCACAGCTTATATAGGGCTCTCTGTTTGTGTCATACAGTCCTATGTGTTGGGGTTTTTTTGCTTTTTAATTTTTATTCTGCTAATATATATACAACCTAAAAGTTCCATTTTAACCACATTCAAACATGTAATTCAGTGCTGATCATTACCCTCATAATGTTGTGCTGCCATCATCACCATCCATCACCAAAACTCTCCCATTGTCCAAAGAGAAAGTCTGTTCCTTTTGAGCAACACCTCCCTATTCCCTACCCTCACTCCATAACACTGGCAACCTATGCTCTAGATTCTGACTCTGAGTTTGTTTATTCTAATTCTGTCGTATAAGTGAGATCATATATATTTTGCCCTTTTCTGTCTGGCTTCTTTCACTCAACATGATGTCTTCAAGGTATATTCATGTTGTTACATATATCAGAGTGCCATTCCTTGTAAGGACTGAATTATAGTCCATTATGTGCACATACCACATTTGTTCATTCATTCTTCAATTGATGGACACTTGCGTTGCTTCCTTCTTTTGGCAATTGTGAATAATGCCGCTATGAATATCAGTGTGCAAATATCTCTCCAATTACCTGCTTTTAATTCTTTTGGAAAGATACCTGGAAGTGGGATTGATGGGTCATATGGTAGTTCTAAGCTGTCTGAGGAACCACCAAACTCTCTTCCACAGCAGCTGGATCATTTTGCAGTCCCACCAGCAACGAACGAGTGTTCCTATTTCTCCACATCCTATCCAACACTTTTAATTTTCCATTTTTAAACAGTACTCATTTAATGGGTGTGAAATAATAGCACATTGTGGTTTTGATTTGCATATTTCTAATGGTTAATGATGTCGAGTATTTTTTCATGTGCTTTTTGGTCATTTGTGTATTTTCTTTGAAGAAATGTCACAGCAGGTCTTTTGCCTGTTTTATAATTGGGTTGACTTTCAGTTGTTGAACTGAAGGATTTCTCTCTATATATTCTGCCTCTGTGGTTTTTATAACCCTCTCTGGCACCAGTAAGCTGCACCAGGGCGTGCATCCCACTGCTGCCTAACGGGAAAGTGGAAGATGGGCAAAGGTGACCGCTGCATAGAGTAAATAATTCACTGGCATTTTAGGCAATTTACTGCCTCTTCTCTGAATGCTGCACAGTATTCTCCCAAATTCTGGAGTTTTGAAATGGTTAATTCAGACAGGTTTGCTTGTTTAACAGGTGTTTGGGTGGAGCACTGATTCCCGGAGCTTTCCATTCTACCATCTTCCTGTAATTCCCTACTCCCTTCTTTTCACCGGTGACTCCTCTGGAAGCTCCTTGAGGGCAAGGCTTACGTCCTCACCACTGTTAGAGACTCAGGTCAAGTGAGGTGCCTGCCAAATAGATTTTCAATAAATATTTGTTAACTGGTTGACTGAGAGAATGCCTGTTAAACATTTTTAAAGAATTTACTTTGTACTAAACAGTCTATTCAATATCTAGATGAGGTCTCTCCATTGAGTCAATATGAATTGACCATGAATTGCAATTGGCATTTCAGTTTAAGATGATCTAATGGCTTAATTAAAACTGGTCTATCACATCATAAAAACACTATCCCCTAGAAATTTTCTGAAATTTGTTTGTACAGTCACAAAAGTATAGAGTATAATTTTTATCTAAAAATATCTTATGTATCTGGCAATATATGTCTTTCAGTAGTTATTTCTATTGAATATATAATAAAATATAATTAATCTTAGGAATTATATAATTAAGGTGGGAGAAATTAATAAACTGGCGAGAAAAAAATGTTCTAAAATAGATTGTGGTGATTGTTGCACAACTCTGTGAATCTAATAAACAAGCATCAAATTGTATACTGGAATGGAAGAATTAAATGATATGTCAATGACATCTTCATAAAGCTGTTTTACAACAAAGCAAACAGTGTATCCAATATGCCCAGGTATTTTCAGAAGAGGAAGAAGAAAAGAAAATATTTAAGACCTACTTAATTAGATGGGCAGAATTTTATAATCTATTTCAGTTACCATATTAAAATTTGGCATAACCTAGAAAACATGTAAGAAACCTAATTGAATCTAATAAATCTCATAGTTTCTCAATGAACAGATTCCCAAATGAGATGTTCTTTGTGTCCCAATTTTAAATGTTCTTTTTCCATGCAAAGTCATGATTTATTTCTTCATTAATTTTTTTTTACATTTTGGATAGATTTATGCTTTATTAATATTTATTAATAAATTGATTTGTTAACAAAAAAATCTGAGGGAGGTCTTGGACACCCCCAACTTAGGTATTTATTAAATCAGTTAAAGTCATACTGAAGATAAGACAATTTATCAGATATTTCAGAAATAGGAAAACTGGGTAAATGATTGGTTATCACTTAAAATATAGGCAGAAGAGTAGAAGAGTTTAGTCATTTCAAGCTGTCCTTTCTCCCTTTCCAGTGGACAATATATAAAAGCATATATCTTTACATTATATAGATGAATGCAACAATAATTTTTTTTTTTTTGTCATTTCCCCTGGTCGACTTGAGTAGTCTGATAGAGGAATTAAGCTGTAAAAGTGAAAAACAATTCAGTGATAGATATTTACATACATATAAAATATTATATGTATATATTTACATACATATATATTTCATTTGAAAAAGGAATAGCATTGCCTTCTGTGCATTTTAATTATTTTATTTAACATTGATTTCCTGCCTATTGTTTAACTTTTACATTCTCATCTTTGTGTTTTTCTTTTGTGGTCCAGTGCACACTATAGACCACCTTAGCTTAGCTGAGAACATGAAGTCTTGACAGCACTTAAATATGTGCCACATCAAAGGTGGGCAAAAGAATTTGTTTCCTGGCCCTGCCCAAGTCCATTCACCCTGAGAATCTGCTCCAGCAGCCCTAACCGTTCACACCCTTAACCACTTTACCCTTCTTTGGACACAGAGGCATATTTAGTATCTGTCACATCTCACCTGGGTCTCACATAACATTCTGTAATACTAGTTACTTTCTTACATTTACAATGTTCCATTTCCCCTCACACTGGCTAATACTGATAGGTAACACTAAATGAGGATTTACAATGTGCAGACACTGTTCAAAAAGTACACGGATTAGCTTATTCTGTTTGTGAAATAAGCCTATGAGGGGGCTACTGTCATCCCCATTGTATACATGAGAAAAACTGGAGCATGGAGGGATGAAGCCCAAGGAGTCAGGAAGTGTCAAACCAAAAGTAGCTTGGTTCCAAGGCTGCACTTCAAAATGCCCAGTCCTGAAAGCTTAATGGAGTCAAGATCTTATCTCACAGCTTGGGCATTCCCATCACCTAAGCCTGGTTCACATTCAGTAAAGGAGCTGCATCTTTTTTTTTTTTTTTTTTTGTATTTAATTTCCCTTGTTTAAAAAGATGCATAGATTACAAAAAATATTACATTAGAAAAATATTAGAGGTTCCCATATACCACAGACCCCAACCCACCCCACTCCTCCCACATCAACCACCTATTTCATCATTGTGGTACATTCATTGCATTTGGTGAATACATCTTGGAGCACTGCTGCACTGCATGGATTATAGTTTACATTGTAGTTTGCTTTACACTCTCCGCCAGTCCATTCAGTGGGTTATGTCAGGATAAGGTCAGAATTTGTTTTATTTTATAAAAACACATTTTGTGTACTAGTATTAATATTTGAAGTATATTTTTAAATCTCGATCAAAAGTTATAAATTATGATATCGTAAACTTTTGCTTCATGAAAGTAAAAAATTAGACCATAGTATTTAATATTATTATTGATTATATAAATAATAAATATATAATTAAATATATAATTGACAAAACTATTCAATATCAGAGCAGAGTCCTACATTTTATTTGTATTATGTTGCAGTTACTTGTTCCTTTATGACTAAAGAATCATGAAACATTAAAATCATAAGAATAATTCTCTAAAGCTACACTAGTAACTCCTAATTTGAAATTCAGGGAATTTTCAAAGAAAAAAATATTTTAACAACGACACATAACAGAATTAACATTCTTTATGCACATTCTTCTCATGTACAAAAATATTTTTGCTTTTTTGTATTCAGAATCCTCAACAAACCATTGGAACTAAACTGATATAAAGTAGTCAGTAAAATTAACTTTAAGGTAATTAAATTTGCCATAATAAAATTATCCGATGTTTTGTGATTTAAAAGGGAGTGATCATTTTATGTGATTCACTATATTAACTAGGTTTATTTGGATGCTTATTATATTTTTAAAATTATGACTCTACTATAACCTGCAAGGTAAAAACAAAACAAAATTAATTGTTTATTCATCGAAAAGGGTGAAATTAAACTGTCATCTTAAAATTCATATCGATTCTCTAATTTTCCTATCTTTAATAGAATTCAATATATCCTTTTATTATTTGTTCTTATTAAAATGTATTTGCTGGACAACTGTATTAGCTTCTTTCTATGTTGCTAACATGGTTCTGTGAAAAAGAAAGATAGGTTTTCTGCATTTTTTCTCTATTGGGAAAAGTGGCCATGCTTTCTGTTTGTGATGTGGTTTCCTTGAATAATAAATACAATAATATTTCCTTGTTATGTTTTTTAGTGGAATGATTACTGATATTATGAATGTATTTTGAATTTCATTTTAACCGCTCGCCTTGGTTTTTGTGGGGCTTTTTTTGTTTTTGTTTTTTTAAATGCATGCAACTTTGCACTTTATTCTTCAAAAGTTGAAACTTAGTGGATGCCATAGGTTTCAAGGGACACAGGAGGAAGAATGGGTGGAACAAAGTTCATTTGGGGGAATTGGATTTGTTCTGCATGATCTTACAATGATGGATACAGGCAATTAAACATTTTGTCAGTACTTATAAAAGTGTATGGTGCAAAATGTAAACCATAAGGTAAACCACTGATCATGGTCAGTAGTCATGCTTTGATATTTGTTCATGAATTGTAACAAATATACTGACTAATGTAGGATGTTAATGGTAGAGAAGAATATAGGGAGAGGGTGTGTATGTGGGAGTCCCCTATATTTTCTTTTCTTTTTCTTTATTCTTTATTTTCTTTTAAATTTTACATTCAAAAAATATAAGGTCCCCAAATCCGCCACCCCATCCGCCACCCCATCCACCCCACCCCTCCCACATCAACAACCTCTTCCATCATTGTGGCACATCCACTGCACCGGGCAAATACATTCTGGAGCGCCGCTGCACCACATGGACAGTGGTCCACATTGTAGTCCACACTGTCCCCCAGTCCACCTAGGTCAACTCCAAATCCTGAAAATGCCCCCACACGGTATCTCTTCTTCTGTCTCCCTACCATCAGCAGCCACCGTGGCCACCCTCTCCACATCACTACCACAATTTCTCCCCTTATTAATCACAATAGTTCCCCAGCAGAACACCAGTAAGTCCACTCTAATTTGTACTCTATTCCTCCATCCTGTGGACACTGGGATGGTTATGTCCAGTCCCCCTCTACATCAAGAGGGTGCTCAGATTCCACATGGATGCTGGATGCAATTCTCCTGCTTGCAGCTGTAGGCACTCTTGGCTCCCTGGTGTGGTGGTCGACCCTCTTCACCTCCCTGTCAGCTGGTTGATAACAAGACTAAGTGAAATTTTGTGAAGAAAGAAGTTGCCAGTTAAAAAATTCTGTGACTATTAAGGGTGTGACCTATAAACTTATTCTCTTATTTTCTTTCATCCTTATTTCAAAAGATGGGTAAAAGTGTTTGATCTCACAAACTTTTTGGGTCTCATAACATCATAAACATATTACCCACTTAATTTTAAATTACCCACTTATTACATTGATTTGAAATTACTAATTGCTCATCAGTCTTCTCTATTAAATTGATAGCAGGAACTGTGAATTTTTCCCCATTAGCTACCAATTACTAAGTACAATTTAATAAGAAATGGCACATATTTTCAATATCTTCTTTGGCATCCTTTTAACTAAATATTGCAAACATCCTAACATTTCTGAAATAATCATGGGTTTGATTCTGGGTAACTTGATTTTGTTCCATGAATTTTATTGGTAATACTATATAGTATTACCAATACTTACTTAGCTTGAGATTTCATTTGCTTAACTGTGTTGAAAATGGTGAGCTGTCTATATAGTTAGGTCAAATCTTGAAGCAAAACTCTCATTATGTCTCTGACTGTAAATAAAACATACAGGTATATCAGGTATGACTTCCTGTTAATAAACCCTTAACAAAACTTAGACTCTGATTTTATAGGAAAACATTGTAATTTTCATATTATTAGAATCATTGTCAATTCACGAACTTCAGACTTCTTCTTTCTTTTCTAATAATTATTATATGTATGTGTCAGGTATAATTAACCACGTATTAGATAGGTTGAAACTGAAGTTCCCAGAAGTGGTGATGAGTCTTAAAATATTGGAACTGTCTAGAGGGAGAACTACAATCAAGGCTCAAATTTTCATGGCAAGGTATGGATTCTGTGCTTTTCACCATTATTCTAAACCTCATTTTTTAAAAAAATGGTTAAGCATAGAATCATATTTATGCATATATTCAAATTATTTCACCCAATGCTTATAATCTATAGACATTAGAATGTAATTGCAGTAGAGTGTATCGTTTAGTTAAAATCTTGCTGATCTTTGGTGACCTTGATTTTTTTTTTGCTTTGGAAATCTCACCCGAATGAACAGCATAAGATGGGAGGCTAAATAGAAGCTTTTTGATTAACTTGATGTATCTGGACAGGCAATTAATTTCCAACTAATTCTTACATCCTTCCTCAGCCACTTGATATAGATAGGTTTCTCCACAGCCAGGACATAATTTAGCATCAGTCACCAACATATCTGAATGAAAAATCAGTGCCTGTGGATTGTCTGATGAAAAAATATTCTTTTCATTTCCAGGTTGAGAGTTAAAGGATGGAGTCCCATCATAAAATAGCAGAATTTGTGAACCATCTTGATAATTTATATGTAAATGTGAAACAAAAACTATAAGCAGAAGCCCTGAAAATTTCAGGAATATGATTTTCTCATTGAGGAGACAGTGAAGTACAGTTTAAAATCACAGACTTGAGTTATAATTTAACCCCTCTAATAGTTTTATTTTCTACTAAAAATAATCCAGAAATCAGATGACATCATCCTGTAACTAGAGACTAAATAAAATTGTCCCACAACCTCTATCCCTTATTCTGTGCAAAGTTCACTATTGTTCCAAAATTTCTGCAAATGTATCTTAAATTGCCATGTTTTTTTCTGAATCAGAGTTTCTGCTGCCTTTGTAATATTTGTCATAACTACAACCATAATAATGTTCCATCCTTACAGCATTTTGTGAGTGCATCCTTTCTGTAAATTTTTTTTAATATCTCCTATGAGAAAATGTTTGAATCTAATTTTTTTTTGCTTAAAAGGGTGGGATACCTGTCTTTCAACATCTTTTGGCTTCTTCCACCCCACTCCTATGCCCAGCTCAGGAATGCAGAGAAACCTTCCCGTCCATGAAGCCCAGAGAGTTCTGTGGAGCTCCTTGACACTCGTATTCAAGGAAGCACAGTAACTCATAGAAAAGGTTTTAGAGGATGACTATCTTTTGTTGTTTTGGTTTTTTTTTATACCTTTGCATGACATAGCATCCACCATTGTAATCAGAGTGGCTTAATACAATTAACATTTATTTCTTGCTCATTGAACAGCCACCGAGGCAATTGTTAAGACATCGTGGTGAGTAGGAGATGCTCTGAAAAGCCCCTGACTACCTTTATCAGCTACCTTGAGGCCCTCCCTCACCAGCTCTCCACCCTGGTATCGTCTGAAGTGCTTTTGGCCAGTTTCTAAAGCTCTCACAGCTATCTTCCTTCTAGACAGCTAGAAGGCCATGAGACTGTTTTAAAACTTAAATAAGCAAATGATTTTTAGTCTAGGCTCCAACTATCTTTAATTCCAGATAGGCACCTGTGTCCCTGTGTCAATAAACAAAACCAATATACTTTCAAGACAATTTTTTTTACCAAATTACATTGTGCTCTGTTTTTATCTTTCTCCTTCCTTTCCTTTATTTTTCTTTCTTTCTTTTTTTTTTTTTTTGTCATCTCTTTCTCTCAACTCAAAGGAGGATACCAATAGCAGGTTGCCATGAATCCTAAATGCTCTTTCTTTTTATTCCTGCTAAGAGATCTGCTATTTCTCTCTTAAGTTCACATTTTCACCTATTATTTTTACCAACTACAAATCCAAAAGTTTTGCTCAGTGTAACATGAATGTCCAGTCAATCAGCCTAATCTACCTGTGTCCTGGTGCCTGCTGCCCTACAGATAAAACAGTGTACATATTTTAGGTATTTTTGTAAATAATATTGTTTAATGTAGCTTAATATTACAGGAAGCCATAATTTTAACTTCAAAAATCAGCAAGGGCACAACTAGTTCAGACATTTCTGTAACAAAAGAGTTTCCTTAATTCAGGGATTTATTGATAGAAAAAAGGAATCTTTTAAGAGTAATTACATTTACATTATAAAAATAAGTTCATTGTTTTGTGTCTGGCTTATTTCACTCAACAAAATGTCCTCAAGGTTCATCCAAGTTGTCTTATGCATCCCAACTTAATTTCCTCTTATAGCTGAATAAGATTGCAAGAATGTATTAATATAAACTGCATTTTGTTTATCCATTAATTGGTTGATGGACACTGGGTTGTTTGTATCTTTTAGCAATTGTGAATAATGCTGCTATGAATGTCCTTGCCATCAGTTCTTCTGAATATATCACTAGTAGCAGATTGCTGGATCATATAGCAGTTCTCTATTTGTCTTCCTGAGGAGACACCAAAATATCTTTCAGAATGTCTGCCCAATTTTACATTCTCACCAACAGTGAAAGAGTATTCCTATTTTTCAGCATATTCTCCAACAGTTGTAGTTTTCTGTTCTTTAATAATGGCCATTCTATAAGGCATGAAATGATATATCACTGTATTTTTGATATACATTTCCCTAATAGCAAGTGACATTGAACCTCCATTAAAGTGCTTTTTGGTGCTTGTATTTCTTCTTTAGAAAAATACCACCTCAAGTCTTTTGTTCATTTTTTAACTTGGATTGCTTGTCTTTTTATCATTGAATTGTATGATTCCTTTTTATTTCATGGAAACATCCCTTATCATATATGTGATTTCTAAAAATTTTCTCCCATTGCGTAGGCTGCCTTTTCACCTTTTTGACAAAGTCATTTGAAGAACAAAAATGTCAGTTTTGAGGAGGATACATTTATCTATTTATTTCTTTGCTTGTTCTTTGAGTGTAATGAACACCACCTATCACAAGATCTTAAAATATTTCCCTACATTTTCTTTTAAGAGTTTCATAGTTCTAGTTTTATAATTTAGGGTCTTGACCCAATTTGAATTAATTTTTGTATAAAGTGTGAGATAGAGGTTGTCTTTCTTTCTTTTGGATATGAATATCTAGTTCTCCAGCACCATTTCACCATTTGTTGAATAGGCTGTTCTGGCCCAACTGAGTGGACTTGACTGCCTTGTCAAAAATTATTTGACCATAGATATGAGGGTCTATTTCTGATTTCTCAATTAAAATCCATTGGTCAACTTACCTACTTTTATGCCAGTACCATGCTGTTTTTACTACTGTAACTAAGTAATATGCTTTAAAGTCAGGAAGTGAGAGTCTTCCACTTTAATTAGTCTTTTAAAAGACATTTTTTACTATTCAGGGTCACTTACTCTTCCAAATAAATTTGATTATTGGCTTTTCCATTTCTGCAAACAAAAGATGTTGGGATTTTTATTGGCATGGCATTGAACCTGTAAATTAGTTTGAGTAGAATTAACATCTTAATGATATTTAGTCTTCCAATCCATGAGCATGGAATCTCCTCACATTTATTTAGGTCTTCTTTGGTTTCTTTTTTGTAGTTTTCTGAATATAGGCCCCTTATGTCCTTAGTACAGTTTATTCCTAAATATTTGATTCTTTTAGTTGCTATTATAAATGGATTTTTTCCCTGACTTCCTCCTCAGATTGCTCATTACTTGTGTAAAAAAATGCTACTGGTTTCTGCATATGAATTTTGTATCTTACCACTTTGGCAAACTCATTGATTAGATCTTAATAGCTTTGTTGTGGATTTTTGGGGAGTTTCTAAGTATAGGCATAACATCAGCAAATAACAATTTTACTACTTCCACTCCTATTTGGGTGCCTTTTATTTCTTTTTTTTTTTTGCCTACTTGTTCTAGCTAGAGCTGCTAGCACAATATTGAATAACAGTAATGGCAGTGTTTTCCAATTTCAGTTACCTGTGGAATTTTCATATATGTATTTTATCATGTTGAGAAAGTTTCCTTCAATTCTTATCTTTCAGAATCCTTTATTAAGAAAGGATGTTTTATCAGGCACCTTTTCTGCATCAATTGCGATGATCATGTGATTTTTCTTCTTCAATATATTAATGTGGTTTATTACACTAATTGATTTTCTAGTGTAGAACCAACCTTGCATGCCTGGGATAAAACCCATTTGATCCTGGTGTATAATCATTTTATTGTGCTTTCAGATTCAGTTAGCAAGTATTTTATAGAGGATTTTTGCATCTACACTGATTAGAGAAATTTGTAATTTTATTTTTTCATAGTATTTTTATCTGGCTTTGGTATCAGGGTGATATTGGCTTCAAAACATGAGATTGGTAGTGTTCCCTCCTGCTCAATTTTTTGGAAGAGTTTGAGCAAGATTCTTAGAATGTTTGGTAGAATTCACCTGTGAAGCTATCTGGTGATTTTTAATTTTTTGTAGATTTTTGATGACTATTTCAATCTCATTACTAGTTTTTTGGCATACAGTTGTCCAGAGTATCCTCTTATTGTCTCTTTTATTTTTGAAGAATTTCATTTCTGATTTTACTTATTTGCATCTTCTTTCTTCTTTCCATTGTTAGGCTAGCTAAGAGTTTGTCAAGTTTGTTGATCTTCTCAAAGAACCAACTTTTGGTTTTGTTGATTCTTTCTATTGTTTATTATCTATTTCATTTTTTTCTGCTTTAATTTTTGTTTTTTCTTTCCTTGTACTTTGGGATTAGTTTGATGTTTTTTTTCTATTTCATCTAAATGTGCAGGTAGGCCCTTGATTTTAGCAACTTCTTTTTTTTAAATGTAAGCATTTAGGACTATAAATTTCCCTCTCAGCACTGCCTGCACTGTATGCCATAGGATTTGGTATGTTGAGTTCTCATTTTCATCCTTGTTGAGAAATTTACTGATTTAACTCACAATTTCTACTTTTATCCACCTATTATTTAAGAGTGTGTTGTTTAATCTACATATAATTGTAAAGTCTCCCTTTTCCTGCATGTTGCTGGTTTTCAGCTTCATTTGATTATGATCAAAGAAAATGCTTTGTAAAATTTCAATCTTTTGAAATTTATTGAAACCTGTCTTGTGACACAACATATGGTCAATTCTGGATAAAGATCCATGAACATATTATAAGAAGGTATATCCTGCTGTTTTAGGTTGTAACACTCTATAAATGTCTGTTAGGTCTATGTTTTTTTAAAGATTTTATTTATCTCTCCCCACTCCCTCACTGTTTGTACTTGTTGTGTCTGTTCATCTTTTTTCTTTCTTTAGGAAGTACTGGGAACCGAACGTGGGACCTCTGATGTGGGAGAGAGGTGTCTAATCAGTTAAGCCACCTCTGTTCTCTGCTTTGTTGTGTCTGTTGTCATGTTTTTCATCTTGTGTCGCTTGTTGCATCATCTTGTTGTGCCAGCTCGCAGTCCCTGCCTGTCATGCCAGCTTACTCTCCTGCTCATCCTTCCTCTCTTTAGGAGGCACCAGGAAGCACTGCTCCCTGTTTTTGTTGTGTTTCTTGTAATGTTTATCTTCTTGTGTCCCTTGTGTCAGCTTGTCATGCCTGCCTATCTCACCAGCTTTCTGTCATCTTTAAGAGGCACCAGGAACAGAACCACAGACCTCCCATGTGATAGGCAGGACCCCAATTGCTTGAGCCACATCTGCTTCCAGGTCTACTTCTTTTATTAGATTATTTAAGCTCTCTATTTCCTTATTTATCTTCAGCCCAGATGTTCTATCCAATGTTGAGTGTTGTTTATCAAAATCTACAACTGTTATTGTAAAGATATTTATTTCTTCCTTCACTTTTGCCAGTGTATGTCTCTAGCATTTTGGAGGACCCAGTTTAGTTGCATAAATAATTATTCTTGGTGAATTGTCCCATTTATTGATATATAATGACCCTTTCTTCATTTCTTACAACACTTTTGCATTTAAGATCTATTTTGTCTGATATTAATATCACCATTTCAGATGTTTTGTTTACTATTTGCATGGAATAACTTTTTCCAATCTTTCACTTTCACCTTATTGTATCCTTGCATCTAAGCTGAGTCTCTCATAGATAGCAGATAGATGACTCATAATTTTTTTTATCCATTTGTCAGTCTATTTGTCTTTCAGTTGTTTCAATCCATTCATGTTCTATTTTATTACTGTAAAGGTATCAATTATTGTTGTCCATTTTATCCTTTAACTTTCTGTTTTCTATCTTACTATTGTCTGTCCTTGTACTCTGTAAGTTACCCTTCCTGTAATCTTCATTTCTACACTCTTCTTCAAGCCTTTCACCCTTGACTTTCCCTTTCAGGCTGCAGCACTCCCTTTACTATCTCTTGCAAATCCAGTCTCTTGGTGACATTTTCTCTCAGTTTTGGTTTATCTGTGAAGACTCTTAACTCACCCTCATTTATGAAGGACAGTTTTACCAGATAAAGAATTCTAGGTTGGCATTTTTTTTCTCTTTCAGTACCTTAAATACATCATACTACTTTTTTTCTCGCCTCCATATTTTCCAATATGACTTTAGCACTCAATCTTATTAAGGTTCCCTTGCAAGTGATGCATTGTTTTTCTCTTGTGCTTTCAGAGTTCTCTCTTTATGGTATGTAATATTCTGAATAGTATGTGTCTCGGAGTAGGTCTATTCAAATTTATTTTGTTTGGGGTGTGTTGTCCTTCTTGAATTTTGAAATTTATGTCATTAAGGTTGGGAAACTTTGGCCATTATTTCCTCAAATATACTTTCTGCCCCATTTCTGTCCTCTATAAATTTGTGCATTTCTCACTGTTATTCAATTCCCTGACACTGTGTTCATTTTTTTCCCATTCTTTTCTCTTTCTTTTCTTCTGTCTTCTTAAGTTCAGATGCACACTATCTTCTAATTCACTTGTTCTGTCCTCAGCCAGTTCAAATCTGCTGTTATGTGCCTCTAATATTTTTATCTCATCCATTGTGGCTTTCATTCAAATAAGCTCTGCTATTTTTCTTTATAATCTTCCAAATTCTTCTGTATGCTTATTCAGTGTCTTTTTAATATCCTTATATCTTTAGCCATATTTTTCTTCAACTACTTGAGTTGATTCGGGTGATTTGGGTGGATAAAATTGACTAGTTGTTATAAATCCTTTGTCTCATCAGGATTTTCATTTGTTCCTTTGGCTGGGCCATATCTTTCTCTTTCTGAGTATGACTTGTAATTTTTTGCTGATGTCCAGGCATCTGATTGTGTTGGTGATTTTACTCTTTTGGCCAATTTCTCTGTCTTGCCTCATGTCTTTTCTTTGATTTTTGGTTCAACTTTTTTTCTAAACTTAAAATTGCACTCTTTAAGTTCTCAGAACAGGACCAGGGACCCAGCAGTGGGGCACAGACCAGATCCACAGGGGCCTGGGTCTGGGGACAGGAGAGACAGGTCTTGTCTTCCTTCACTTCCCAGGTCCTGCCATCAGTTGGTGATCTTTGGCAAACGTTTCCATGGAGGATGATCTTTCAACAAGCTGGACTTTTTGAGCCAGTAAAAGCCACAATTCAAAGCAGGCCCTGCTGTTTAAACTGGCCAAAGAGAAACCACACTCAGCACCCCATTACTGGGATAGAAATATGCCTTTTCTTCTTAGTTGGCTGCAGTCAGCTATGGCTTTCACTGAGACTGTTCATCTCAAAAGGTGGGGTTTGGACATCGTTCCCAGAAGCAGATGTGGATAACTAGTGGTTTTCCTTTCAGTCTTTTCTCTTTGTTCCCAGTCCCTCCTGGACAATGTGTATGCTCCTCTTCTGGTCTGCAGCACCCCAAACCAGCTCTCTCAGACAGCTTTTGCCTTTCCTCCCCTATTTTGAAAGAAATCCGTGCCCTGCCTGACCTGTTCTGATGCCACCTTCTGGGCTCTCCCCAGGCAATACATTTTTGGGAATATCTTTATGTATTAGTTTTTGTGGCACCACATGCAATAGGCCAGGATCCAGACATGTCAGCATTCCATATGCTTTTCTTAATCTTTCAAAAATTTTTCTTCATGGCTTAATTCCCTAATCAAAGTCAAACAGCAAACAGTGATAATACATTATTTTAATTTCATGAAGGGCAAACATGCTTGCTTTCTGAAAAATAAAGATAGTTAACTATTTATGGAAAGACATGTCTTGGCATTTCTGTGGTCTCTGGAACCTGCAGGCAGATCTCATTCTATCATTAATACTGATTTAATTCATCTATGCAAAACTAGTGATACTTATATTTGCCAATGAGGTTTTGGGGAATATTAAGTGAAAAATTTAGTTTCAACATACCTAGCATATTATTAAAGACATGGTATTAGTCATGAAATGGCATTTCCTTCTTTTTGGTTCTCTCATAATTGATTTCCAAACTGTTTCGTCTGCATATACAAAATACACCCAATGAGGATAATAGGGCATCATTGGGAAGTGATTTAGGGTGGGCAAGTCATGCTTTCCTCGTATGAGGGAACAAAGGACACAAAATCATTTGGTGACTGGGTTCCACAGACCAGGAATAGATTAAAAACCAAGGGTTAAAATAAAACCTCCGTTTTCCTGATTTCCAGCTTACAAGAAAGCTCTACATGAATTACAAAATCGAGCAAGTGCATATTTGATATTAAAATTCCATTTTTGAAGTTGACTTAAGTGAATTGACAAACGTATTAATCATTGTGCTGGAGGGAAACTCTCTGTTTCTGATTCTACACTGTTATTTGTTGATATACTGGTGAAACCTTTTCTTCCCTTCTTGGGCCATGCCAAAATGTTGACATGGCTTCAATCTGTGTGCTAGTGCTGACGGCCACATCTGCAGTGGGGATTGCAAAGGCCTGCGGCAGCAAAGGTGGTGCCCTCAATTACTCTGAAAGTGCCTTGATTGACTGGGAAAGAAATTGTTTTAACTAGTCACCTGTGGGTCTGTGGCACATGTTATTTCCTGCTTAGTTCATGAGGAAAGTGACTTGAGCACTAATGAATTTCAAAAGTAGTTGCAACAAATTGGCCAGTTGATAACTTTTTATATTTAAATAATTGCATAACAATCCAGAATTCACTTCACTCATACTGTCTCCTCTTTCTCTCTCTCTCTCTCACTCTCACTCTCTCGCTTGCTTTCTCTCATACACACATGCACAAACAAACACATACACTTTCCCTCAACTATTCCCTTAACCTTTATTAGGGTAGAAGTTATTTAATTAAAATAAAAGTAAATGATTTTAGGATTGAATGATCACACTTAACCATACACATCTTATAGAAGGTTTAGTAAAATTCTTTTTCTCATTAGTTGCTTGTCACTTCACTATGAGTTCATTGGATGAACAGGGATTCTCTCCATTCTGTTTCTCCCCCTTTTTTTTTTCACAACTTTCCCACTAAATCAAATTCCATGGTCATTTTAACATTTTGTGTGGCAATTTTATTTTTACCTTAAAACTCAGACATATTATTTTTACTTATGTTTTTAAAAAGACTATTTTGTAGAGCAGTTTTAGTTTTAGAGAAATACTGAGCAGATAGAAAAGATTCCCATTTACCTCCCACAGCTTTCTTTATTATCAACATCTATCATAAGTACGGTACATTTGTTATAATTAACTAACTAATACTGGTATATTATTGCTAAAGATCACAGTTTACTCAGAGTTTCTTATTTTTGTCTAAAGTCCTTTCTCTGACCCAGCATCCTATCCAGGATAGCATGAGATATTTAATCATCATATCTGTAGGCTGCTTTTTGCCTGTGACAGTCTCTCAATTCCCTTGTTTTTTGACAGATTTGAGGAGTATAAATCAGATGCATTCTAGGATGTCCTAAAATTCTTTTGGAATTTGGGAGTGTTCCTATCATGATTAGACTGGGCTTATTCGTTTTTGGAAGGATGGCCACAGACATGAAATGTCATATTCATCTCATGATAACAAGGAACGATATATGATTTACAGCTATGGGGATGACCTTGACCATCTGGTTGAAGTATTCTCCAGTTTCTCCCCTGGAAAGTTATTTTATTCCCCCTGCTCCTTCCATACTGTCTCCTTTGGAAGGAAGTCAATATGCATAGCTTACTTTGAAGAGTGGGGATTTATGTTCTCCCTTATTTAGGGTGGAGTACCTACATCATTATTTGCAATTGTTTTGCAGGGAGATTGTTCTCACCCATTTATTTAATTTATTGAATAATTTATTTACATTCTCATGGACTCATGGATATTTATTTAATGCATTGGGTTATAATCCAATGCTACTTCTCTGCATCACTCCAAATGTTCAGACTTTGATCATTGGGAGCTCTTTCAATTGGCTCCTGTGTTTCTTGACATAGGACCAAAAATGCACTTTATTTTGTTTCTTTTTTTTTAGTACTTCCTTACTTTCTGGCATTACAAGATGTTCCAGAATCATCTTGAAAATTTCTTGTGCCAGTTCTAAAAGTGGTCATATATCCACAGAGCCCTGGATGTATTTATCTGAGAATGGTATTAGAATCCAAGATCTGGATGCTGGTGTGGCCATTGCTACTAGGTGCCATTTCTTCTCTCTGCTCTCAGCAAAGAAACACTTGTGTATATTAAGCCTGTTTACACACTTATCTCTAGATATTCCTATATGCAACTATCTCTGCATGTATTAATTCAAACATGACTTTTAACGATGATCTCTAATCTATTATGACATGGATCATTCTAGACTCCTTCCTTTGCTGATCTGTAAGTTCCCACAGCAACAGTGTGGAATCGTGCTCCCATGTTGGCCACCACTTTACTTAATTGTTAAATCCAGTATGCATGTAGAGCACCTGAAGAATTTTTAACCATTATCTCCAAGAGAAACAATTTTATCAACTTGAGTAGAGTACTCATGTGCAGTTCCTTTTGCATTTAGTCTTAGAGAGTCTACTCATTTCCAGAGTTACTTAAGTTAGCAACTTTTCTGTCCATGCTGTCAATGATATTGTTTCATTCATTTGTAATATACGTAGATTCTCTTGACACAAACTGCCTTCATTCCTGGGATGTCCTGACTTCCTAAACTACTTTTTTGTTATTTGCTTATATCAAGATTCACTGTATTTGCTATGAAGCCCTATGGATTTTGACAAATGAATAATGCCATGAATCCATGATTACAGTATCAAATAACATGTTCCATAATCCTAAATGGCCCCTTGCACTACACCTAGTCAACCTTTTCCCATCTTCAAATTCTATCAAATACAGATTTATTGATGTATCTATGAGAGAGAGAAACCAAAAGCAGCCAAATGTTATGTGTTAATAGATATGTAAGGGAAGCGGACTTGGCCCAATATACAGGGCATCTGCCTACCACATGGGAGGTTGGCGGTTCAAACCCCGGGCCTCCTTGACCCGTGTGGAGCAGGCCCATGCACAGTGCTGATGTGCTCAAGGAGTGCCCTTACATGCAGGGGTGTCCCCCGCGTAGGGGAGCCCCACGTGCAAGGAGTGCACTCCGTAAGGAGAGCCGCCCAGTGTGAAAGAAAGCGCAGCCTGCCTAGGAATGGCACCGCACACACAGAGAGCTGACACAACAAGATGATGCAACAAAAAGAAACACAGATTCCCGTGCCGCTGATAAGGATAGAAGTGGTCACAGAAGAACACACATCGAATGAACACAGAGAGCAGACAACTGGGGCGGGGGGGGGGGGGGGGGGAGGGAAGAGAAATAAATAAAAAGTAAATCTTAAAAAAATAGATATGTAAGCAGTCACATAATATGTCATACTGTAGCTTTAGTTTTAAATCTAGCTAATAAAAAAAATCTTAAGGTTTTAACTAGGTAACCTCAGTCTTATAATCCATAGCTGTAGCTGTATACTGATGCCTATTAATGAAAATGAAGATCTTTAGTTAGCAAAGCAAGTTTGTGTTCTCACTCCCCTAAAACTCCTGTTTTTCATGCCCTAGCAAACTTCTGACTTTTCCCCACTCCCTAATGAGCTTCTGCTTTTCTTCTCTGAAACCTATAACCATTCAGAGGAAGGAGAAGCCTGGAAACCAAGGACAATGTAAGGAGCACAATTAAAGTGGGCAAATAGCAACTGTGAGCCTACCCCTACTCACCTTCCTCCACTGCCCACTCTGCAGGCTCCAGTGTGCAGGTGGACTCAGCCAATGGCATCCCTGTCCCCACCTCTTTGTCTGAATCTAACAAAAACCCTTGCCTCCTTTGTGCAAAGAGGCAGATTTGGACCTTTGTCTCCTAACCTCTGCCAGCCTCTCAATAAAGTTTTTTCCTTGTGTGATTAATGTTGGTGTATAAATATCCTCTGTGCTGGGTAAGAACCCTGAGGATCCATGGTTTCCCCTTCATCTATGGTGTCTCCTTTTACAGAATGTCACCTAATTGGAATCATTGTCTTCCTCTAAGTGGTTTTATTTTTCATTTGCTTAGAAATGTCTTAGAGCAGAAGTCTTTAATTTTAGTGAATTTCAAATTTTTCTTTCATGGACAGTGCCAAACCAAATGTATCCTCTGTAAGTTTTCAAGTTTTACATTTTACCTTTACATCAATGATCCATTTTTGTGAGTATCTCTATGCCATTTGTGTGACATTTGCCATATCTGTGTCTAGAATTTTTAAATTTTGCATGTGAATATCCAATTCTTCTAGCACCATTTGTTGAAGACTATTACTTTTCCATTTAATTGTGTTTGTTTCTTTGAGTAAAGCCAATGACTTCACATGTATGGATCTGGTGTTGCTCCTGCTCTTCTCCTCCGTTGATGCGTTTGTCCATTGCTGCCTCAACACCGTGATCCCGGCTGCTTTGATCACTGTAGAGGTCAGGGTGCCAGTCCTCCAGCTTCCCACCCTCCCCACACTGCACTCGCTATTCGGGTCTTATGCCTTTCTGTATAAATTTCAGAAGCAGTTTATTGATTTCCATGTAACACCTTGCTTAGATATTACAAAGAAGTTTAGCCAAACTGCATAAGACAGCCCTCCCTTCAAACAACAACTGCTATTCAGGGGTCACCCCCCACACACACACACACACACAAATAGCAGGTTTGACCATCCACTAGATTATTCACTGAACTCAGGAAAGTGATATACTTATGATTATGGCTTAGTTTTAGCAAAAGCATACAAATACTCATCCAAGTGAAGAGACAGAGTGAAGGTTTAAAATACAAAACTTCCACTGTCTCCTGGTAGGCGGGACCCTTTGACATCTAGATGTGATAGCTCACTTGGATTAATGCCGACCATGGATACTCACCGAGCTCTGGTGTGGAGCCATTCCCAGGGCTTCATTAGGCAGGTGTGAGTGAACCACTGTCCCTGTGGCTGAACTCAATACCTAGCCACGCCTCCTCTCCAGAGGTCAGGATGAGGTCATGTGGTCAAGGCATTAACTTTCAGGTGTAGATCCAGAGGGCCACCTTGACTACAGGCTCTCCTTTGCTAGGGAAATTCACTAGGGAATTTCACTGGGATGAAGACCTGACTTCTCCCTAAAGAGGTGGAATTCCTTACTATGTAAATTTAGATTAGGATTGCACTGAAAATGTAGATCACTTTGGAAAGAATCAACTTCTTAATCTTGTATCTGCCAATCCACGAATGCAAAATATCTCTCCCTTTATTTAGATCCTCACTTTCTTTCATCAGAGTTCTGCAGTTTCCAAAATATAGATATATGGTTAGATTTTTCTCTATGCATTTCATATTTTATTTGGTGTTGTTTTAAATAGTATGGCTTTTGTAAATTTTAACTGTTCATTGATGCTATATAGAAAGCAATTGACTCTTGTATATTAACTTTATATCCTGTGACCTTGATGTGTTCAGGTACCAGGAATATGTCAAGGCAACATGTTGTGCTTTCTTGTTGTAGGAAAATACAGCTTGCAGATTATAAAAGAGACACTTGGTTAATATTCATTAATGGCCTCATGGACTTAAAGTGATCAGGCCTAAAAAGTTGTTGTGATGAGGTTTCTTTAGCAAGTTGTTTTTTTAAATTACCATTTATTTGATGAATGAATTTTTAAACTTGCTTTGCTGTGTGAAATTTTTAAAAAGCATGCTTTTCCACACTGGAACAATGAATGTCACTGTGCAGTTAAAAAAAAAAAAAAAAGGAGTTTCTGTTTTGTTGTGTTTGTTTTCTCAGGTCTCTAGGATACATTGCTTTGTTCCAATCTTAAAGGGGACAGGTCCATTCTCTCATCCTGTATTATTCATCTGAGGCTTTTTGTATTGTTCTTTATCGAATTCAGGAAAGTCCCCTCGATTACTATTTTGTTGAGAGTTTTTAGACTGAAGCGATGTTGCAGTTTTTCAAATGCTTTTTCTGCATCAATTGATATGGTCAATTGCTCAATCTTAGTTTTCCTATTGATATGGTGTAAATATTGATTCTTTTCAACTATTAACCCTCTGTTCATTCTTGGAAAAAAATCCACTTGGTCATGGTATAGAATTTATCTCATACGTTGTTGCATTCAATTTTCCAATATTTTATGAGGAATATTACATAAAGAGATGTGGGTTTATCTCTCTTTCTATACATAGTTCTTTCTGTTTGCTTTTATGACTTTATCTGGTTTTGGTATTAGGGTTACACTAGCCTAATAGTTTGAATTAGGAAGTTTTCACCCTTTTTATATTTTCTGTAAAAGACTATGAAGAATTGATATCTCTTTCTTAAATGTTTAGTCAAATTTATCTGTAGATAAATTTATGTAGACATAACTGAAAAAATCCATAAATATTTAGACATAAAAAGTAGCACACAACTAAATAACACATGGGTAAGGAAGAATTCTCATGATAAATTTAAAACCTCAAAAGAGTAGATTTGTCTATTTCTCCTTTCAGCTGGATCAGGTTTGGCCTAATGTATTTTGACATTCTGTAATTAGATCCATACACATTTAAGACTCATGCATTCTTGGAGGCTGTACAGTGGTGACTAACTGTGGTGATAGTGGGCATCTTTGCCTTGTTCCTGGTCTCAGAGGAAAAGCTTTCAGTCTTTCACCATTAAATAGGATGTTGTCTGTGAGCTTTTCATATTAGACTTTAATCATGTTAAGGAAATGTCCTTCTATTCCTAGTACTCTAAGTGTTTTTATCAAGAAAGGATGCTGTATTTTGTCAAATGCCTTCTCTGCATCAACTGAGAGGATCGTGTGGTCTTTTGGTTTTCTTCATGCTGTCAGTGTGCTGTATTCCATTAGTTGACATCTTTAAACCTCCATTTTCTCCACCCATCTGGAGAGGGTTGAAACAATGGCGGCCACCACCCTTGTCCAGGGCGTGTTGAAGCAACAGCTGCTTTCAGAGCCAGGAACCAGAAATCCAAACAGGCTAATCAAGAGCCATGATCAGCAATTGACCATGACCACCCCTGTTTTGGGGAAGAAGATTTTTACATCTCTTTCCTTCACCAGCAGCTAGCGAGGGCCCAGGTGCCATGGTGGCCTGCTGGAAGATGGGGGATGGGTGCTGGCATCCCTTTTTCATGTGCATGTATCTATGTTTATTGTTTCTCTCTCTTTCCACAGACTTCAACCCCAACAGGGCAGGTCCTTGTCAGATTGTTCACTAAAGAACCCCCATGTCCAGGCCAGGGCATGGCATACACTGGGTGCCAAAACCATTTGCTGAAAGAATTCATGAATAGCGATTGGCTTTCATTGAGCTCATCATCATGATCTCCTGCATGAAGGCCTTATCCCATCAAACTGAGGGTTCCCTCTGGAAGTGTCTGAAGCAGGTATCAACATCAATTCACTGTCTCAAGTAGCCAAAGCCAATTAGAGGGGGCAATGCTCCCTACTCTGCCATGTTCATCGAAAGTCCTATAGAAGTCTTTTTTTTTTTAAAGTCTCTTTACCATGAAATTTTAATTTTGCATATTGATGCATTCTAGTAAATATTTCTATATTTTCATTTCACTGTACACTGTGTTTAAATAAGCAAGTGTTCAGAGACATTGCTTCATGATCACTAGGGATTTTGAAATGGTTACTATTGTGGGAAACTGGCTTACCTATTTGTTGCTTCCTGTTATTGTAGATGATGTTGCAATTACTTCCTGTTATTGTAAATGTTACCTTATTGTAGATGTTGCAGTTGCTTCCTGTATTGTAGAAGATGTTGCCAGTTGCTTCCTGTAGCAAACAGCTGCTCGTTAGCTTTCAAACAAATATGATGTGGAAACTAGGGTTGAGGCTCTCAGTTTCAAAAGCTGTGAGGTCCCCTAGTCCCATCTTTGTTTCTTCTCTTGTGTCTTTCTTTCTGTCCATTTATTTCTTCAGTTCTACGTTGCCTTCCCTTCATACAGCTGGGCTCAGCAACTGGCACCCAAACAGGGACCCAAAGGGAAGAAGAGCTTCAAGCTAAAAGGTGTTGCCACAACACAGAGCCCTGAGTGGTTTAGAAGGCCTTCCAAGTTCTCGGTAAGTGAGGGCACTCTCAGGTATTCTAGCAGAGTTATGATGGGAAATGGAGACAGTTCAACCAAATATCATCCATGTGTCTGTCTCCTTAAACAACTTCTCAAGGAAGGAGGAGCTGAGGTCAGCAAGTCTTGTATTTTAGAACTTTTATGGATTATAGAAAAATATTGCTCATGGTTCTCAGCAGTAGGAAGTTTAGAATTAGAAGACTGGAAAAGAGTAGGAAGAGAGTTAGAAGAATTACATGTACAAGGTGTCCCACTCCCTGTTACTATTTAGTCCACTTAGAGTATTACTAAATCTGTTTTGGAACCTTTGCAAACAGAAGATAAGGAAAAGAAACAGAAAACAGAGAAGGTGAGGAAGTTCCTCCCTCTGAATTTTTTGATACTAAAGTTATTTTGCCTTTAGCCCCTCCATTATCTGACTTTAGAAAGTCACTTTCCCCCTCACTGACACCTCCTCCCCCTCCTATGCCTGGAAATGTTCAGCCAAAGTTGTCAGTTTTACAACAAGGCATTTTACAGGCTAGAAGGGAGGGTAACTTGGAGGTGCTTCAAATGGCCTTTCCAGTCACTGTATGAGAAAAACAGCTCCTGGAGTGGATCCTCAAAATCTGAATGGGGTTTATGAGTTCACTCATGAACCCTTCCCATTTAAAATTTTGAAAGCATTAAAAGCAGCTGTGCAACAATATGGCCCAAATTCTCCTTTTACCTTTGGTATGGTGCAGGGGCTGGCTGAAGGCTCTAGGCTGATCCCAGCTGACTGGTCTGCATTAGCACACATCACCTTAGGGTCTGGAGAGTTTTGATAATTCAAATCCTGGTGGACTGATCATGCAGAGACTCAGGCTGCTCGTAATAGAGCCCATAATATCCCCATTTCCTTGGATCAGTTAGTGGAGGTGGGGAATTGGGCAGGAGTAGATCAGCAATTAGCAATGAATATCAAGCCATTGCACAGGTCTGCTGCTGTTGCTTAAGGACCTGGGAAAAAATTGAGGCTAAAGGCCAGCCTCTGGAGTCATTTCAAAAAATATTACAAGGACCTAAAGAATCTTACCCTGACTTTATTGCTCAACTACAAGAGGTTATCAAAAAACAGGTCAATAATTTAGAAGCTGCTGATACCATTTTGCAGCTAATGGCTTACGAAAATGCCCATCAGGATTGTCAGAAAGCTATTGGGATTATGAAAGGTAAAGTGGACTTGACTGAATATATTAAATTGTGCCAGGATGTAGGGACAGAGGGCCACCATGCTGCAGTGATGGCTCAGGCTATGGCAGGAATGAAAATCAATAAGAGGTTCTCTGGAAAATATTTTAATTATGGGAAAATTGGTCACATGAGAAAAGATAGTCAGAAAAGGTCTTAGGGAAAAACAATGCTGTCCAGACAATATTTCTGCTTGGAAACCATTTGAGCCCTGTCCCTGCTGTGGTAAAGGAAATCATTGGTCTAGACAATGTTGGTCTAATTATCATAAGAATGGCACTCCTTTGTTGGGAAACTTCCAGCGGGCCTACTCCTAATCCCATTCAAAAGGGGGCTTTCCCCATTCAGCAGAGCAATCCTGGCACTCTCCTATACTCTGCAGGGTCCTTGACTTTTCCCCCGCCATGGCAGGAAACGTAGCCATAGATATCCCTATGGCTGAACCTGTTATCTTGCTTCCAGAGGATACCCCTGTCTGTGTAAAAATGGGAATAAGGGGACCTTTACCAATTGGTATGGTCTGACTTCTCCTTGGGAGGAGCAGTCTCACCTCCCAGGAAGTTAGAGTGCATATGGGAGTTAAGTGACTTTGACTGTCAAGGAGAGATTCAAGTTAACATGTCCACCTCAGTCGATGGAAGGCTGATATTGGAGATCGCATAGCACAATTATTGCTGCTCCCTTATGCTCCTATAGGAGCTAGTGAGAAAGTCTGAAGGAAAAATGGTTTTGGATGTACAAGAATAACAGGAGTGTTTTTAACTGAAAAGATTTTAGAATCTTGTCCTGTTTATGAAGTAACCATTCAGAACAAATGGTTTAAGGGACTTATTGATACTGGAGCTGATATTTCTATCATTAGTTCTAACCACTGGCCCTTGCTTGGCCATTACAAGATGCATCTACTTCTGTTGTGGAACCTGGTGCTCCCAGAGGTTTAAAACAGAGTGTGCAAATTTTTCATTGTCTGGGACCTGATTTGCAACATGCCACTCTGCAACCATATGTTGCAGACTTACCTATTAATCTCTGGGGACAGAACAATGGCGGGCTGAAATCTATATTCCCCAGGTCAGTCAATATAATAAAGTCAACAATTAATGAGGAAACAAGGACATGTTCCAGGGTTAGGATTGGGTAAGCACCACCAGGGAATTGTTAAACCAATATAGATCCCACAGCTTATGGTAGTCATGAAGGATTAGGATAGTCACCTTTTCCATAGTGGCCACTGCTCAGTCTAGCCTCCTTGAACCTCCCAAACCCATTCCTCTTAAATGGACTACAACCTCTCTGATTTGGGTTGAACAGTGGCCATTAACCCAAGAAAAATTGGAGGCACTTCATAAATTAGTTAAGAAACAATTAGACAAGGGGCATATTGAAGAATCTTTTTGTCCTTGGAACTCACCAGTGCTTCCTATTAAGAAAAAGTCAGGCAAATGGAGGCTTTTAACAGACCTCTGAGCAGTAAACGCAGTCATTCAACCTATGGGTACACTGCAGCCAGGCTTACCCTCACCAGCATTGATCCCTCCTAGCTGGCCACTTGTTGCTATTGACTTAAAGGATTGTTTCTTTGCAATACCTTTGGTTCCCCAAGACTGTGAGAAATTTGCATTCTCAGTGCCTCCTTTCAATAACAAAGAGCCCATGAAATGGTTTCAGTGGAAATATCTTCCTCGAGGAATGCTTAATAGCCCCCACCATATGTCAAAATTTCGTGGCTAAAGCCTTAAATCCAGTCAAATTGGCTTTTCCTTATTGTTATATTATACATTACATGGATGATATATTGTGTGCTGCTCCCTCTTCCCAGACACTAGTTTTAGCATACCAGGCCTTAGAAAAGAGCTTAACTGTGGCAGGATTAAAACTTACCCCTGAGAAATTTCAAAAGGTTACCCTTGTTTCTTATCTTGGGACTACTGTTGATAAAATTACAATTAAGCCTCAGAAGGTTCAGATTTGTAGAGATTCTATTAAAACTTTGAATGATCTGCTGATGTTATTAGGAAATATAAATTGGCTGAGGCCCAAAGTAGGCATTTCTACCTATGAACTGTTTCATCTCTTTTCACTATTATGAGGTGATCCTCGATTAAACAGCCCCCGTGTTCTAACAAGAGAGGCAGAACAAGAACTAAAACTCATAGAGGAAAAAATTCAAAGTGCCCAAGTTGAGCGCATTAATCCAGAACAGCCACTACAATTGATTATCTTGCCTTCCTTACACTCCCCCACAGGAATCCTTATGCAATAAGATCATATTGTAGAAAGGATATTTTTTACCTAATGCTATTGTTAAAACTTTATTTCCTTATGTGGATTCTATGGCCCAGATTATACTTAAAGGCCATGAGTGCACTCGTGCCGCTCTTCATGGACAGGACCCTTCTCAAAGCATTCTTCCACTTTTGCGCAAGGAAACTGAGGCTTGCTTCCAAAACCACTTACAATGGCAAATAGCCTTTGCTGATTATATTGGACAGATAGATAATCATTACCCTAAAAATCCTGTATTACAATTCATGATGTTGTGGAATTTAAGAGAAGTTCAATAGAGAGGCCAGGACTCAGGAATGATTTTGAGAAGGAAAAATGGTTTATTGATGGCCGGCCGGACTCGGGAGCTTTCTGTTTGAATCCCGAGCCCTGAAGAAGATTTTCAAACGTCTTTTATACAGAGAGGAAAGGCCAAATGGTCCCTTTGTTTCAGTTCGCAATAGGCTTCAATTAGCATATATCTCTTCCACATCTTAGGTAAGCTTTTAGCATGGACTCCAGACATTCTAGATAAGCTTTTAGCATATTTACTTTCTGCATTTCCCCTAAATACTTAAAGTTTATAGCCCTTGCATTGTTAAACATTTCCTGGGACTGGAGCCGCTGCCACTGTCCCTAAGGGCAGGACTGCAGCCTCTTACCGTTCCACACTCACAAGTCAAACAGCTTAGTTATCTCTGAAGAGACAAAGAGCCTTCCACCCATAGCCCACATCAATGAAAAGCACTCCATGGATTTTACTTAGCATAACTAAGTTTCAACCAGTACTTGACCCCCCTACAGTCTTTACTGATGGGTCTGGAAATGGCATCACTGGGTATACTGGGTACAAAACTAAGAAAATTCCTACTCCTGAATTTTCAGCTCAGCAAGCTGAATTAATAGCAGTACTTACTGCTTTGCAAGACATGCCAGAGTCCATAAACATCCTCTCAGACTTGGCGTATATCATCCAGTTTACTCGATTGATTGAAACAGCTCTTATCAAACCTAACATAAATCAGTTTCTTTATAAGCTTTTTCACAAACTTCAACAAATAACTAGAAATAGAAAAAGTCCATTTTTCATCACTCATATTCCATCTCTTTCAAACTTACCTGGACCATTAATACAAGGCAATAATGTCATTGATAAATTAGTCACTCCAATTTTACATGAAGCTACTCAATTTCACAACCTAACCAATATAAATGCAGCTGGCCTCAAGGCTCATTTTCCTTTAACCTGGACACAAGCTAGGGACATTGTTCAGACTTGTCGATCCTGTTAGGTTCTTAATAATCCAAAACAATTGGTACCTGTGGTTTAACTGTTAACTCTGTGGCAAATGGATGTGACTCATATCTTCTCCTTTGGAAAATTATGTTATGTTCATGTCTCTGTAGATACTTGTTCAGGGTTCATTTGGGCTACAGCTCAGACAGGAGAAATTGCTCAACATGTGAGACAGTATTTGTTAGCTTGCTTTGCTGTGATGGGACTTCCCCAGTCTCTAAAAACAGATAATGCTCCTGCTTATACTGGTGTCTCCCTTAAAAGGTTTTAAAACCTTGGAATATTTCACACACTGAAGAAATTCTTTATAACCCCCAAGGGCAGGCTATTGTTGAGCGAAAAAATCAAACCCTTAAACTCATGTTACAAAAACAAAAGGGGAAGACAGGGAGACACCGCAGGTGCAGGTACACAAAGCATTATTCACTCTTAATTTTCTTAACTGTGGAACGATCTCTGGAAGGGACAGCAGCTGAAAGGCTTTCCCAAACTAATTCTAAAACTCAAACCCAAACTCTGTCTGAAAAGTCTTTAATTTGGTGGAAAGATCCATTGACCAATAAATGGTTGACAGGAAAGTTGTTAACTTGGGGAAGAGGGTTTACTTGCATTTCTCCAGGAGATGGGGAACGTCCTGTGTGCATACCAGCTCATAGGATAAAGCCATATCAAGAACACCAAGAGACAACGAAAGTTCCTGTGGAACCCAGAACCTCTGGTCATGCAGATGGAGAGACTGACACGGAAGACTGCATGGCTGGGTCCCATTCTGAAGATTAGAGTAGCTTCACCTCCCCCCTGGGGGTGAGTTAAAAATCTAAAATCAAGAAGCTGAACAACAGCTGATCAAGAGCTCAGTTACCTCTTAGATCAGGACTGAGTCCTTGCCTGATATGTATGCTTCGCTAGTTTTCTTTCAAAAGGGGTTTAAGCATGCAAAATGGTTTATAGGCTAGAATGGCTTTACCTTAAGTATTAAATGAAAGAAAGGAAAAGAGGACTGCTTTTGTGTTTATCTGTTTGTTCAAAGTCAGTGTGTGTGCAGTAATTGTTTCAGTGTGTGTTGTAATGATTTTTTGATTGTTCATTGTCAGTGTACATTTTGATACTTCTGCATGGTGATGTAATTTAATTAATAAAATTTTCTAGAAGAGCTTTATTAAAAAATACTACTACTACTAATAAGCAGTTATACTATAATCTAAGTTTAAAATGTTAATGAGATCTCTATAGTTGTAAGTCTTGAATAATGAAATGCATATAGCAAGTTGTAAAAGTATTGTGGTAGCATTCAGTGAGATAATGTACTTCGTAAAAGTAAAATAATCCTGAATGAATACAAAATGTGTGAAAACTGTGTGAAAAGGGCAACAATGGACTTTTGCAGTTCTTCAAGACTTTCTGCCCTGGCCTGATGGCAATGAACCTGGCTGCATAGAAGAAACCTGTGGCAGCGACCCTACTAAGAAACATCAGAGACAATGGTATCTTAAAGGCCTAGAATAGGGAAACAATTGGGACAAGCCGTAAGACCCCTGCTCTCTATCAAATTCTTAAATGTTGTTTGGTTGGATAAGACAAAAACTACACTTTCTGCTGTAAATGATGCAGTACAATGGTTTCTTATGTTAATAGAATTTGTAATATTGTTGGAATACTAAAAATCGTTTATCCCTCACTGAGATGTATTAATTAGGAATAATACATCCAACAGGCTGCTTTAAAAAGTAATTTAAAAAAAAAGGAAGAAGGTGGACATTGACTTAGCCTGTGAATTGGATGTGGCCAGCACCAATACTGGCTTTGGGTGGGATTTGTGGCAAAGGCAACATTCTAATTGAGTACCCCTCAGGTTTTCATCACAATTGTGGGAAGACACAACAGTATAATATAAAAAAACAATTGTATGCAGCATAGGAAGCCCTGCTGAAAGTGAAAGGCTTAATCCAATAGTGTCTGGTTACTCTGAAGACTGCCATCCCTATCCAGGGGAGGATTACAAATACTAAAAGCAAGACAAAATGATGGACCATTGTGAATCACCCTCTGTGGGGGAGAGATCTGTGGAAGAACATCTGGGACACCTGCCAGCAGTGACAGGTAACTGTCTGTCATGTCCCTGCCCACTCCTCTAACATCCTTCTCAGGACTATGGAGGCAGATGCCTCATGAAGTTTCAGAACCATACAACTGAGACCTGAGAAGAAGCAGAGTGGATCCACTAGAAAGGTGAACGTCATGAGTAGCAGACCTTGTGGTGCCTAGCCCAGTGGTTCCAGCTGCCTGTTGTTCACCAGCAGTTTGTGGACATCACCCATGGGTGTCCTTCATGCTTACTTCAATAACTATGGCCTTGGTCCCCTCCTGCTCTTGGGAAGTGCAGGATGTGCTTTCACTGCTGCAGACTCTACACCAGGACTCTTATAACAAGCCAGCTATTGTTTTCTGCCTGGAAAATGAGTTCTCATAATGATGGACCAAGTGAATTCAACACTGAGTTGTGGCCTCAGGTCCAGCAAAGATGCTAAGAGCAAGACCAATGAAGGCATTGAAGTTATGTGATAAACTTCCAGCTGCTCCACAGCCCCAAATGGGGAAGTAACAATAATTTGTCATTGCCTGTGCCTCAAAGTATACAAACTGGGAAAAATGAGGTCATTTTTTATCAAGTACTGGCCTATGTAGCCTTGCTGGTAAGAAATCTTAAGCCCGTGTGAGATAAATCATCTGTTATTTGGAAGTTTGTATAAATCTGCAGTAGTTATGGATTATGTATAAAGTGCTGTTCTCTGATTTGACATTGTTACTTAAGTGATAAGCATGCAGCAAGCCCTTTGGTGTATGAGGCAGTAAGAAACCACCTAATCTGCCTTAATTGCTTTATAAAAACAAAAAGGGGTATAATGTGGGGAATTCGCTTACCTATTTGTTGCTTCCTGTTATTGTAGATGATGTTGCAATTACTTCCTGTTATTGTAAATGTTACCTTATTGTAGATGTTGCAGTTGCTTCCTGTTATTGTAAATTTTGCAGTTGCTTCCTGCTATTGTAGAAGATGTTGCAAGTTGCTTCCTGTAGCCAACAGCTGCTCGTTAGCTTTCAAATAAATATGATGTGGAAACTAGGGTTGAGGCTCTCAGTTTCCAAGGCTGTGAAGTCCCCTGGTCCCATCTTTGTTTCTTCTCTTGTGTCTTTCTGTCCTTTTATTCCTTCAGTTCTGCATTGCTTTCCCTTCATGCAGAACTATTGTTGAGCTGGTTTCAGCAGGTTACATGTGCTACTGGATCAGTTCTGAACACATATGTCCAATAAATTAGCATCTTTTTAAATTTTGTATTTTATTTTACTTTTTAATATACTTTATAAAATTTATTTTTAAAGCTACTTAGGTTACATAAATATTATATAAAAAATATAGGGGATTCCCATATGTCCCTCTCCCTCATCCTCTCACACTTTCCTATATTAACAACATCTTTAATTAATGTGGTACATTTGTCACAATTGATGAACACACATTGGAGCATTGCTAGTAAGTGTGGATTATAGTTTAATCTCTCTCCTGCACAATTTTGTAAGTTATGACTATATATGTAATGGCCTGTGTTTGCCATTGCAACATCATTCAGGAAAATTCCAAGGTCCTGAAAATGCCTCTGTACTACATCTATTTTTCCCTCTCCCTCCTCTCACAATATCTTGTGGCCACTGCTTCTACATCAGTGATAAAAATTCTTCTATTGTTAGAATAACAGTAAGTCTATAGTTGAATAACAGTAAGTCTACTCTAGTCCATTGTTCATTCCCCAATTCTGGGATGATGATGCCCACTCTGCCTCTAACTGAGAGGGGATTTAGGCTTCATGGTGCAGATGGATGGTGCTATCTTGCTTGCAGTTTTAGACTCTTTCTATTCCTTGGGATGGTTGTCCATCATCATTTCCTTGTTCATTGTACTGGATGAGTCCAATGAACTGGACAGTGGGTGTTTTAACTCTGTTGAGATTTAGGGCCCAAATGGCACATGAAAAGACCAAAGATTTGTCTCTTGGATGTACACCTATCAACTCTAGCACTAACTATAGGTTCAAATAGAAGGGACAGAAGAGCCATGTGTAGGGAAACCACAATTGAATCCAACCTGTTGCACTGGGGAGCATAAATTGAAGGTAGGGCTCACTGAAAAGGCACCAAATGCCTGGGCTTTTAGCCTTGCTTATAGTGTCTGGATGTCTCCAGACCTCTCAGAGGCCCTACTATTTGTGGCAATATTTATTGTGAAGTCAATGAGATCCTGCTGAGACATGCATAAGTGTAACCTCTGGAATTACCACCTAATTCACTTTGAAGTATCTTTAATTAAATCCATTTTTTACCCTTTCCCCCTTTAGGTCAAGGACTTTTTCCAGTTGCATTGCAACTTGGTGCTTAGTAGTAATTCCTCAGTGCCAGGAAGGCTTATCCATGGGAGTCATGTCCCATGCCAGGGAGATGGTAATGCATTTATATGCTGAATTTGGCTTAGAGAGAGCCCACATTTGAGTAATAAGTAGGCTCTCTGGAGGTAACTCTTAGACAACCTATATAATACTAGGCTAAGTTTCAAATTCAAAAGAAAAGGGTCATAAATACATTCATCAACATCAAGGGCCAGTCAGTGGTCCATACTCCCTTCACTAGTCACTGCCCCTGTACTCAGGGGATTCTTGCTGTCCTATTAAAAAATGTGGCAGAACTCCCCAGAAT
This sequence comes from Dasypus novemcinctus, assembly GCF_030445035.2. Lineage (NCBI taxonomy): Eukaryota > Metazoa > Chordata > Mammalia > Cingulata > Dasypodidae > Dasypus > Dasypus novemcinctus. The sequence goes on from NC_080677.1 coordinate 2,485,166, forward strand.
GGGAATTTGATCTTTTGGTTATTGTGTGCATCTCCACCTACCAAGAACATGCCCCATGAACACTTGAACTTATTCATATAACTTATAGGTATGCCCCAGGGGAACCTCCTCCCTTGCATCCCCCATCTCTGACACCCTGCACAAAATATCCTCCCCTGCCATAGTTGTAACTCTTATGTGATCCAAAACATCTTCTCAAATGAAGCTAACAAAATAACTGAATAAAATTAATAAGAAAATGAAATAATGATAGATTTTAAAATAAAAAAATAAACTACAATTTTTTTAAAAAATTGAAATAATTAAAAATTATTAATTTTTTAAAAATTTGACATTATATATCTTTCATCACTGTATGGTCTGTTATTTTGGATATACAGTGACATTTTCTTCCTATATTCTACCAGTGTCTTATTTTTTCATTTTATCACTAAAGAAGATTTAGGTTATAGAAAAGTCATGTATAGAATATAAGGGTTTCTTATATACCAACATCCTCTTTCTTTTCCCTTTTTCCCTATTATTAATAATAACATTTTACCTGCGGATAGTGCATTTGTTACAACTGATGTACAAATATTGAAGTACTGCTATAACCATGGCCAATGATTTATATTGCAGTTTAATTTTTGGATCATACACTATTATAAATTTTCACAAAATTTAACATGGCCTGTAACCATCACTGCAAGATCACGTAGAACGATTTCAATGTCGCACCAAATTCCCCATGTTCCATCTATTCTATTCTTCCTCTCTCTCCCTTCAGGACCCATGGCAACCACCAATCTTGACTCCATGAAGAATAAGATTCATAGTTACTTGCAACAACATTGAGGCCTTGATATACTGGCCTATCCCCCTCTTAGGCACTGCCTATGCTCGAGAGACTCCCATCCCTCTCTCTGAGAACACTGTAGGACTCCATAGCACGGGAGTCCAACACCTTATCTTTCATTATGTGGGTCTCCACTCACTCATACAATGCACTATGACAGGATGAACACTCACATAATCCCTAGAAGCCTACCCCAGGTTTGCCCTCTCCTGCATGACCCCCACATCCATCATCCTAAACCAGTAACCTTCCCATGCCATATTTGCCAAAAGAACATTCCCAATGTTGTAGTTTCAACCATTACCCACAAGTCCCCAAGAGTTCATCTGCTCCCTCCTCTCAACCTCCCCCTATTTCCATGGACAGTGCAACTCCCCCACACTATCCCTCTCACAGACCAGCACTGCCCAACCCAATAGCGTCACTGCACCACCATCATGCCCATCCACTGCACAAATACACACTTCTGCCTTGTCATAGATTTCAAGCAAATGCACATTGGCTCACAACCCTGTGCTCCCTTTCTGTCTCTTGTGAACTTATCTTTCAGACTCTAGTTCTCTGAGTCTGCTCAATTTGTTTAATTCATATCAGTGAGGTCATGTAATATTTGTCCTTCAGTTCCTCTCTTGTTTCACTCAATATAAGGTCTTCAAGGCTCATCCATGTTATCCCATGTGTTAATACAGCATTCCTTCTTACAGCTGAGTAAATAGTCCATTGTATGTATATACCAGAATTTGATTATCCATTCTTCTGTTGATGGGCATTTGGGTTGTTTCCAACTTTTGGCAATAGTACATAATGTCACAATGTACATTGGTGTGCATATATCTGTTCGAGTTCCTGCTTTCAATGCTTCTGGGTATATATCCAGCAGTGGGATTGCTGGATCATCTGGCAGTTCCATAGTTAGCTTCCTGAGGAACTGCCTAACTGTCCTTCACAATGATTGCAGCATTCTGCATTCCTACCAGTAGTGGATAAATTTTCCCATTCCTCCATATTCTCTCCAAAACTAGTAATCCTGTTTTTTTTTAATAGTCAACAGTCTCCTAGGTGTAAGATGATATTTCATTGTAGTTTTGATTTGCACTTCCCTAATAACTAGTGTTGTTGAGTATCTTTTCATGCACTTTTTAGCTATTTGTATTTCTTCTTTGGAGAAGTATCTATTCAAATCACTTGCCCATTTTTTAAATAGGTTGTTTGTCTTTTTATTTTCATGGTGTAGGATTTCTTTATATATGCTGGATATTAGAACTCTATCATATATATGGTTATTGAATATTTTATCCCATTTTCTAGGCTATCTTTTGAGTTTTACATACTACCTTGAAGAGCAAATTTTTTAAAATTTTGAGACAGCCCCATTTATCTATTTTTTTCTTTTGTTGCTTGTGCTTTGGGTGTAAAGTTCATGAAACCATTTCCTAATATGAGATTTATAGATGCTTCCATGCATTATCTTCCAAGATCTTTAGGTTCTTGGCTCTTATATTTAGATATTTGATCCACCTTGAGTTAATTTTTGTTTAAGGTGTGAGATGGTATTCCTCTCTCGATCTTTTGGATATGAATATCCAGTTGTCCAAGCACCATTTAAGAGGCCATTCTCTCCCACTTGAGTAGGCTTAGTGACCTTGTCGAATATCAGTTGACTGTATATGTGAGGATCTATAGCAGAACTCTCAATTCAGTTCCATTGGTCAGTTTTTCTATCCTTGTTTCAATACCATTCAGTACTTTTTTAAAGATTTATTTATTTATTTGTTTGTTTTTCTCCCCTTCCCCCCCCCCCAGTTGTCTGTTCTCTGTGTCTATTTGCTGCATCTTCTTTGTCCGCTTCTGTTGTTGTCAGCGGAATGGGAATCTGTGTTTCTTTTTGTTGTGGTTTTTGTTGCGTCATCTTGTTGTGTCAGCTCTCCATGTGTGCAGCACCATTCCTGGGCAGGCTGCACTTTCTTTCATGCTGGGCAGCTCTCCTTACAGGGCACACTCCTTGCACGTGGGGCTCCCCTATGCAGGGGACACCCCTGCATGGCACAGCACTTCTTGTGTGCATCAGCATTGCATGTGGGCCAGCTTCACATGGGTCAAGGAGGCCCAGGGTTTGAACTGCAGACCTCCCATGTGGTAGACGGATGCCCTAACCACTGGGCCAAGTCCACCACCCACCATTCAGTTTTGACCACTGTGCAGCTTTGTAGTATGTTTTAAAGTCAGGATGTGTGATTCCTCCGATTTCATTTTTCTTTTTTTCAATATGTCTGGCTATTCAGGGCCCCTTATCCTTCCAAATAAATTTCATAGTTAGCTCTTCCAAGTCAGTAAAAAATTCTGTGGTGATTTTTATTGAGATTGCATCACATCTGTAAATCAGTTTGGGTAGGATAGACATCTTGATGATGTTAGGCTTCCTATCCATAAATAGGGAATATTTTTCCATTTCTTTAAGTCTTCCTTGATTTCCTTTAACAGTGGTGTGTAGTTTTCTCCATACAAGTCATTTACATCTTTAGCATAATTTATTCCAAGGTACTTGATTCTTTTAGTTGCTATTGTAAATGGGATTTTTTTCTTGATTTCCTCCTAACATAGTTCATTATTGGTGTAAGGAATACTACTGATTTTTGCACATTGATCTTATAAACTTTTCCTAAATTATTTATAACCTTTAGAAGCTTTGTTGTAAATTTCTCAGGGCTTTTGAGGTATAGGATCATGTTATCTTCAAATAATGAAATTTTTATTTCCTCTTTTCCAGTTTGATGCCTTTTATATCTTTTTCTTGCCTAAGTCCTTGAACAAGAACTTCTAACACAATATTAAATAAAAGCAGTGACAGTGGACATCCTTGTCTTTTCCAGATCTTAGGGGGAAAGCTTTTAGTATTTCACCATTGAGTATGATGTTAGCTGTGGGCTTTTCACAAATATGCTTTATCATGTTAGGAGGTTTCCTTCTATTCCTATCATTTGAAATGTTTTTATCTGAAAAGGGTGCTGTGTTTTGTCAAATGCTTTTTCTGCATCTATAGAAATGATCATGTGATTGATCAGTTTATGTGGTGTATGTTACATTGATTAATTTTCTTATGTTGAACCAGCCTTGTATACCAGGGATGAAACCCACTTGGTCATGTTTTATAATTCATTTATATGTTGTTGAATATAATTAGTAAATACTTTGTTGAGGATTTTAACATCTTGGTTCATTACACAATTTTCATTTCTAGTAGCGTGTTGGTTTGGCTTTGGTATTAGGATTCTGTTGGCATCATACAATGAGTTAGGCAATGTTCCTTTCAATTCCATTTTTTTTGGAAGAGTTAGTTCTTTCAGGAATGTTTGGCAGAATTCACCTGTGAAGCCATCTGGTCCTGGGTTCTTCTTATTTGGGAGGTTTTGGTTGACTAATTCAATCTCCTTACTTGTGATTGCTCTTTTGAGTTCATCAGTTTCTTCTTTTGTCAATGCAGGCTGCTTGTGTTGTGTGCTCCTAGGAATTTGTCCATTTTGTCTAGATTATCCATCTTGTTCACATACAATTTTTCAAATTATCCTCTTAATGATACTCTTCATTTCTGTGGGGCCAGTGGTGATATCCCCTTCCTCCTTTCTTATTTTAAGTATTTGCATCTCCTCTCTTTTTCCTTCATTGGTCTAGCTAAGGGTTTGTCAATTGTATTAATCTTCTCAAAATACCAGCTTTTGATTTTATTTTTTCTAGTGACTTCTTATTTTCAATTTCATTTAGCTCTGCTCTAATCATTATTATTACCTCCTTTCTACTTACTTTGGGGTTAGTTTGTTGTTCTTTTTCTAATACCTTCAGATGTGCTATTAGGTATTTGATTTTATCTCTCTTTTCAATTTAGGCATTTATAGCTATGAATTTCCCTCTCAGTACAGCTTATGCTGCATTCCATTATTTTGACACATTGTGTTGTCATTTCATTCATTGCAAGGTAGTTATTTATTTTGTAATATCATTCATGACCCACTGATTGCCTAAGAGTGTGTTATTTAACTTCCATATTTTGTGCCTAATCTGCTTCTCTGCCCCTTACTGATTTCAAGCTTCATTCCATTGGGGTTAGAGCAATTGCTCTGTATAATTTCAATCTTTCCGAATTCATTGAGAGTTGTTCTATGGCCTAGGATGTGGTCTATCCTGAAGAATGATACATGTCCACTTGAGAAGAATGTTTCCTGCTTTATTGTGTAATGTTCTGTATATGTCTTGGTCCAGATCATATAATGCATTATTCAAGGACTTTGCTTCTTTATTGATTCTCTGTCCAGATGTTCTGTCTACTGGTGATAACTGTGTATTAAAGTCCCTCACAATAATTGTAGAGTCATCAGTTTCTCCATTTAGTTTTTTCAATGTTTGCCTCATGTATTTTGAGGCACCCTGGTTAGGTTCATAAATATTCATGACAGTTCTTTCTTCTTGATAGATTACCCTTGCTATTAATATATAGTAGCTTTCTTTGTCTCTTACAGTAGTTTTGCATTTAAAATCTATTTTGTCTGATATTGGTATAGCTACTCCTACCTTTTTTTTGTTATTGTTTGTGTGTAAAATTGTTTTCTAACCATTCACTTTCAGTTTTCTTTCCATCCTTGGGTCTAGTTGGGTTCTTGTAGACAGCATATTGTAGACAGCATATATTTCCTTATCCATTCTGCCAATCTTTGCCTCTTGATTACAGAGTTAATCCATTAACATTCAGTGTTACTATTGTCAAGAAATTACTTACACTAGCCATATTTTCTTTAGGTCTATGTACGCCATATTTTTTTCTCCTTTTATATTTTTAGTTGTTCTCATACTCTCCTCTAACTCTTTCCTGTTTTTTTTCTTTCAACCTCAGAACTCCCTTTAGTATTTCTTGAAGGGCAGGTTTCTTACTGACAAACTCTCTTAATTTCTGTTTATCTGTTAATATTTTGAACTTTCCTTTATATTTGAATGCCAGCTTTGCTGAATAGAGTATTCTTGACTGTAAGGTTTGTTTTTTTTTCTTTTCACAGTTTAACTATGTCATACCAGTCTCTTTTTGCCTCCATGGTTTCAGATGAGAAATCAGCACTTAATTGTATCTAGCTTCTTTTTTATGGGATGGATCTCTTTTTGTTTGCTGTTTTCATTATTCTCTCTTTGTTGTGAGCATTGCACAACTTGACAAGTATATGTCTTTGGGTAGACTTGTTAGAATTTATACTGTTTGGGGTGCATTGTACTTCCTGGACATGTACATTTATGTCCCTCAGTAGAGTTGGGAAATTTTCAGCCACTATTTCCTCCAAAACTCCTTCTGCCCTCTTCCCCTTCTTTTCTCCTTTTGGGATGCCTATAATGTGTATGTTTGTGTATTTTGTGTTGTTATTCAAATCCTTAAGTCCCTGCCCTGTTTTTTTCTAACTTTTTATCTATCTCTTTTACTATCTGTCTGATTTCAGTTGTGCTGTTTTCCACATCACTGATTCTTTCCTCTGCCTTTTCAAATCTGCTGTTATGTGCTTCTGGTGTATTTTTTATTTGTATTGTGCCATTATTCCAGATCAGATTGCAGCTCTAACCTAGGCCCCAGTGCACCTCTAGCAGAGAGGAAGCTATGGGGACCTATACCAGCCTCTCGGGAAATTACCAGCCAAGCCACAGAGGCTGGTGATTATCCTACTCTGATGGCACACACCACCCCAGGAGCTATTCTGTGGCTGGAATTGGAAGCTCCATTTCCCCAAAACAGGAAGGAAGGAGATGGTTGGCGGCCATTTTTGGCTACTTATTGGTAGACTTGACTGGCTAAGATATAACTCTGGGAACAGTTGGGGTGTGAATCAGCCCAAGTCAAAAAGAAACTGGTGGTCACCATTTTGACTCCACCCCCAGCCTGAGGGGAAATCTCACAGTGAATGGTAGGAACTGGTTTCTTTCACTGAGATTGGCCGGCAGCCTCAACCTAGGTTTCAGCCCCACCTCTGGCAGGGAAGAGGCTGGTGAGCCCTATAACAGCTTATCCAGGTAATGCAGGAAAATTTGGCTGGCACAGACTGAAAATTGGAAGTCTACCAGGGCAACTGTGGTCATCTTGGACCCGCACTGCATAGATTGCTGCCCACACATGCAGCTCCATCCCTGCCCAGGCAAGTGAGAAAGGGGCATGAAGCATCATCAGTGTCTGTGGACAACTACAGTCTAGACCTGTACAACTTGGGTTATACCACACAGCTGTGACTGTCACCACCCCTGGCAAAGGAGAAGTGGAAGAGGTGTTATTGGTTCCTGTAGCAATGAGGGCAGCTTGAACCTCCACAGCTTACAGCACCAACAACATGCTTGGCTCCTACTGCACAATGAGCAAGGGAAAAAGGGCAGGAAGTCTAAACTAAAAAGGAAAACCACACCCAGAATAAATACTCTAATAAGCCAGATGCAAAAGCAGCAACAAAAAATTACAATCCACACCAAGAAACAGGTAGATGTGGCACAAAGGAACAAGATAAGCCTCCTTATGACATAAAGGAGTTGAGACAACTAATCATAGATGCTCAAACAAATCTCATTAATAAATTCAATGAGATGGCTAAAGAGATTAAGGATATTAAGAAGACACTGGATGAGCACAAAGAAGAATTTGAAAGCATACATAGAAAAATAGATAGCAGATCTTATGGGAATGAAAGATGCAATCAATGAAATAAAATAATTGGAATCATATAATAGCAGACTTGAGGAGGCATAAGAAAGGATTGATGAACTTGAAGAAATGGCCTCTGAAAGTGAACATGCAAAATAACAGATGAAGAAAAGAATAGAAAAAAATTGCACAAGGCCTCAGGGAACTAAATGACAGCAAAAGGTGTGCAAACATATGAGTCATGGGTGTCCCAGAATGAGAAAAGAAGGGAAAAGGGGCAGAAGGAATATTTGAAGAGATAATGGTAGAAAATTTCCCAGCCCTATTGAAGGGCATAGATATCCATGTCCAAGAAGCACAAAGTACTCCCATCTGAAAAAATCCAAATAGACCAGCTCCAATATACATGCTCATCAGAATGGCAAATGCCAAAGATGAAAAGAGAATTCTGACAACAGCAAGAGAAAAACAATACATAACATATAAGAGATATCCAATAAGATTAAGTGCTGGTTTCTCGCCAAAAAACCATGGAGATAAAAAGACAGTGGTGTGATAGGTTTAAGATACTACAAGAGGAAAACTTCCAACCAAGAATCTTATATCCAGCAATACTGTCTTTCAAAAATGAGGGCAAGATTAGAATATTCACAGATAAATAGAAACTGAGAGAAATTCTTAGCAAGAGACCAGATTTTCAGGAAACACTAAAGGGTGTGCTAGAGCCTGAAAAGAAAGACAGGAGAGAAAGGCCTGGAAGAGTGTCTAGAATGAAAATTAATAAAAGTAACTAAAACTTTCAAAAGAGTGGTGAAAATAAACTATGACAGATAAAACTCAGATAGTCAGGAATAAACTTAACCAGTGATGTAAAGCACTTGTATTCAGAAAACTGCAACTGAATGTTAAAACAAATAAAAAATGGTCTAAATAACTGGAAGAACATTCCATGCTCATGGATTGGAAGACTAAATAACATTGACATGTCAGTTGTACTCAAATTGATATATAGAGTCAATGCAATCCCAATAAAAATTCCACCAGCATTAAAAAAAAATAAATTGAAAACATGATCATTACATTTATTTGGAAAGATAAGGAGTCCTGAATGGCCAGAAACATCATAAAAAGGAAAAGTGAACCCTCATCTCCAGACTTTAAATCATATTACCTAATTATAGTGGTAAAAACAGCATGGTACTGGCAAAAAGACAGACACATAGACCAATGGAACCAAATTTATGGTTCAGAAACAGACTCTCACATGTATGATCAAGTGATTTTTGATTAGCCTGTCAAACCCACACAGTTTGGGCAGAACAATCCATTCAACAAATGGTGCTGAAAGAAAGAAAGGGGACCCCTATCTCACACCTTATCCAAAAATTAACTCAAAATGGATCAAAAACCTAAAAATAAAAGGAAGAACCATAAAACTTCTAGAAGAAATTGTAGGAAATTATCTTCAAACCTGTTGTAGGTGGTAGATTCTTAAAGGAGATAAGAGGACTGAGATGGACTACTGATGTTTAATGTATGTAGAAGCTTAATTAGCTTTATTGTTTAAGTGTGGAAATGTATAGAGTGGATGGTAACACATAGTGAGTAACAGCTAGTTTATAAATGATAACATGACTGAAAATGGTAGTCTAAGTATGTAAATGCCAATTGACAGAATGCTGGAGAATAATCTATGAACTGAATAGCAAAGTACACCAAGATGTGTATGAGAATTGTGGTTTATGGTACAGATGCAAGAGTGTCCTTTGTGAGCTGGATCAAATGTTCATTGCTACTGCAGGGTGTTGGGAATGTGGAGAAGTATGAGAAAAATACACCTGGGGTGACCTATGGACTGTGGTTAGTAGTAATATCCTTGCTCTATGCGAAAGATGTACTGTGTTGATAATGAGGCAGCACGGAAAATGTGAGCCAAATGTACACTATGGACATGGTAACAATCAGATGATATTATTTTATCTGTAGCAAATATTCTACCACAGTGTGGTGTGTTGATGGAGGGGTATTGTCTGGGAATTCTGCACATGTGCATGATTGTTTTATAAGTTTACAACTTCTGTCATAAAAAAATATATTTAAAAAATAATAATAGGATGGGTTAGTGGTAAAACACACCAAACGTAAGATAAGGACTATGATTAGTAGTAAGATTTTGACAATATCCTTTCATAATTTGTAACAAACGTCTCATGACAATGCAAGGTGTTGGTGGAGGGTTGATATATGGGACCCCTGTGTGATGTTATGCATGTTTGCTTTGTAAGTTCACAACTTTAACTATACAATTAATTGTTTATGTATGTTCATATAGAAATGATATAAAGATAATAATAGGTCTGATTGGGGGAAAAATACTTTGGTTAGTAATATTTTGACAATGCTCTTCAATCATTAGTTAAAAATGTTTAACAACAATGCACGTTATTGGTGGTAGGGTGAGTTATGAGAGTCCTGTATGATGTTATACATGTTTGTTTTGTAAGTTCACAACTATTATTATATATTTATTGCTTATGTATGTTTACATATGAGTGATATGCTTCAATAAATTAATTTAAAAAGTTAAAAAAATAAAAAATAAAAAGATACAGAGAAAAATGATAGTGAGAGAGAAATAAAACAAGAAATATTGTAGACCAAATAGAAAGAGTTGGAATTAAAGAAAAACAACAGAAAACAGAAGATAGAAAAATGAAGGCAAGAAGTGAAATACCCAAGGTAGAAAAAAATTGTTAAAAGAAATAAAAGGGAAACAAAGAAAGCAGACTCACAAGTAAGAAACAAGATGGCATCAACAACAACAACAAAAAACCCACCGTGGAGAAACAGCCTTCTCACTTAGGCTGTGAAGGAGCTTCTCAGGCTGCTGGTGTTTATCAGTCACCCTGCAGCCTGCCGCCTGCAGATGTCCTGGGTTTTAGCGAGTAAAATAAAGTGGGGGTGGGGCGGGAAGGAACTTTAAAAAAAATAGCAGATCCAAAAAAACCTAAAACAAAGAGTGGTCCTGTCATAACGTGTCAGCTGGATACCTGAGAATGCAGTCGGTCCTTCTGGGAATTGAACCAGGGACTTGCTATAGGTAAGACTGGAATTCCTCCACTGAGCTAGACCCTCTCCTTTATTTAATTAGCCTTCAGAAAGCTGTCTGCCCCCTTTTCTTCTGGCACTTGAGGCTTCTTCAGTTTGGTAGCGGCCTGCTGGTTGGGCACCTGTCCCCACTCCCTCTCTAACCTAGTTCCTTTCTTTCCTGGGGTGTCTGGGCGTGACAGCCTGCCTGAGCAGGCCCCCACCCACTCCCCTCCCTGTCACGTCAGGGTCCCTTAAGAGATCCAAAGGGCTCAGCTGGCAAAACTCACCACAAAGAAACCACTCCACCCTCACAGACCCCTCTTCCTCCCAGGGAATGCCCCTCGCACTCCACTGGGAGCAGAGGGAGTCAGGGTGAGGGTGGGGTAGATGTGCCTGGTCCAGCCACAGGGGCGAGCAACTCAGCTCTTCCTTTGGCTTCTTCCTCCCCATTCTCTGTATATCCACAGCAGCTCCTTTAGCCAGGTCCCTGCCTTCTCTCTGCTTTTCTTTTGTGAGTGTCAGGCTTTGCCTACCTACTTTGGCGCCACTTTCCCAGAACCTACTAGAAATCTTTTTAACATTTCTTGCAAGTTGGGTAATATAGAGACATTTTCACTCAGGTTTTTTTTTTGTTTTTTTTTAATTTTTGTCTGAGAAAGATTTCTTTTTAATGAAATTTTTTTTTAGGGAAACAGGAGCTCAACCACCGAACTACATCTGCTCCCCAATGTGAGCTGTTTTTTTCATTGTTTGATTTTAGGAAACAAACATTTCCTTGTTTGTTTTTAGGAGGTACCAAGGATTGAACCTAGGAGCTCATACATGGGAAACGGCCTTCAACCACTGAGCTACACCCGCTCCCCTACTTTCTAAGGATAATTTTACTGTATACAGAATTCTAGGTTGGTGTTTTATTTTTTTCAAAAGTTTAAATATTTCCCCCCAATTTCTTCTTGTTTGCATGGTTTATGAAGAGAAATCCAGTTTAATTCTTAACATAATCCACCCCCACCCCATTTTTTTTGTCTTTGGATTTCTGCAGTTTAAATATGATATACCCACATGTAGATATTTTGGTTTTTATTCTGATTGGTATTTACCAAGTTTCCTGGATGTGTGGTTTGGAGACTATCATTAATTTTGCAAAACTATCTGCCATTATTCCTTCAAACATTTCTTCTGTTTCTTTATCTGTTTCATCTCCTAATATTCTTGTTATACAGGTATTACACATTTTAATTGTCCCACAGTTCTTGGATGTTCTGTTCTTTTTTTAATTCTTCTCTTTGCATTTTGTCTTAGAATGTCTCTCTTGATCTTTCCTCAGTCTCACTGTTTTTATTCCCTTGACCATGTTCATCTGCTGATGCATCCATCAAAGGCAATCTTGATCTCTGTTACAGAATTTTTAAATTTCTAGCATTACTCTTTGATTCTGCCTAAGAATTTCCATCTCTGCTTATATTATGCATCTTTTCTTGCAAGTTATCTACTTTCACATTAGAACGATTAGCATATTAATCACAGTTATTTTAAATTCTCTCTCTGTTACTTCCAACATCTGTGGCATATCTGCATCTGGTTCTGAAGCCTGTCTTTTAGTAAGCCTTATTATTTTTGTTTAATGCTGGATAAGATGTGTGGGGTAAAAGTAACTGACATGAATAGGCCCTTTATGTGAGGTTTTATGTGCACCTCGTTTGGAGCTGGGCTGTGTTTAAAGCTAGCAGTATCTGTAGGTACCGGAGGCTTCAGTTTCCTTTGATGTCCCTGCGTTTCGTGTTTGCTCTCCCCTGTATTGTCTTTGTGTTTCCCTAAAAACTTATTTTTAAATTGCATTTATGTCTTGCCACTCTTTCAGTGCAGTCCAGTGCTATTTAACTGGCACCCTGCTGAGGTGGTGGTAAGCTGTGGAGGAGGGAGAATGTTCTATAATCTTATGATTAAATTTAATCTTTTAGTGAGCCCATGTCTCTGAGCTGTTATCGTTCAGAAGAGTTTCATAGACCTTCGTGGGTTATTTTCCTCCCCTTAGATAGATACAGGAAGGCTAGAAGTGGCAAAAGTTGGCTAATTGCTCTTCCCCTGGTCAAATAATTGTTTGTGTGTTCCTGCCAGTTTAGAGCTCCAGCACTTCTGCTTCAGGTAACCACGTCTTGTCTGGGACTCCGTCCTTACCTGTCTCTCCAGATTTCAGGGTGGCAGTCTTCCTGTGACCTCAATTCTCTGATGGTCTAAGAAAAGTCATTGATTTTCAGTTTGTTCAGCTGCTTTTTTAATCTCTTGCTGCCATGATGGAAGAGAAAACTTCCAAGCATGTACATGCCTGAGCAGAAACCGGAACTTGCCCCTTTGTGTGATCATTTAATATTCTAAGTATCTGAAATGGTGTCTCCTTTTTCATTTCTATTTCCAACCAGTTATTCCTCTTCTTCTTCGCTAAGTCTTGAAAAGTCTAGATAAATTTTATAAGTCTAGAAAAGTTTTATAAATTTGATTATCTATCAACGTGCCTTCGTGTCTAATGCTAAATATATTCTGTTAATAGAATTTTGGATTGTTTCTGGATTTTGTTTATTATGTATATTAAAACAATTCTAATATATATGTGCCTATCCGTATGTCTGTTTGTTTATCTATTCACCTATCTACATATGCAAAAATTTAAACTTTGGAGTGAATTGAGGAATAATGGGTATTCAAAACTTCAGCTTTTCACAATAATACCAATGTATTTTAAAAAGTAATGGCTGTATTAATTCTCACTCCTATCAGCAGTGTATGAGAGCGCACTTACTCCATCACCATGCCAACACTTACATGTTAAATCCTCTTATATTTTGCCTGTTTTAAGGTTGTAACATGGCATGTCTAATTGTGACCTTAATTTGCTTTACCCTGATTTATAAGAGGTATATGGATTTGGAAACTAATTTTTTATTTTCTTCTGGAGTTTAGGTGCAATCCTTCCTGTATATCATTTTGTTTTTCTTTTATTTTTTATAATTTTTATTCTAGTACATATATACAACCTAAAATTTCCAACTTTAGCCATTTTCAGATATATATTACAGTGGTATTAATTATATTCACAATGTTATGCAACAATCACCATCATCCATTACAATTTTCAGCACCCCCTTACAGAAATTCTGTACCAATTAAGCTTCAAATCTCCCCTCCCGATCCCCTCCCAGCCCCCAATAACCTGTTTTCTGATTTCCAGATGAAGAGTTTGCTTATTCTAATTTACATATCAGAAAGATCATGCAATATTTGTCCTTCTGTGACTGGCTTATTTCCCTCTTAAAGATTCATCCATGATGTTCCATGCATCAGAACCTCTTTCCGTTTCATAGCTGCATAATATTCCAGGGCATACATTTACCACATGTCCCTATCCATTAATCCATTGAGGGATACTTGGACTGCTTCCAACTTTTGGCAATTGTGATTAGTGCTGCTATGAACACTGTGTGCAAATATCTGTCTGAGTCTCTTCTTTCAATTCTTTTGAGTATATATCCAGAAGGGGATTTGCTGGGAGATATGGTAAATGTATACTTAGTTTTCTGAAGAGCCACCAAACTTTTCTACAGCAGCTACACCATTTTAAATCCCCACCTACAATGAATCGCTATTCCTGGTTCTTCATGTTTCCTCTCTAACACTTTTTATTTTACATGTTTTTAACAGTAGTCATTCTACTTGTTGTAAATTGTATCTTATTGTGGTTTTGATCTGTATTTGCCTTATGGCTAACGATGTTGAGCATCTTCTCATATGCTTTTTAGTCATTTGTGTATCTTCTTTGGAGAAATGCCTATTCAAATCTTTTGACCATTTTTTTGAATGTGTTGTTTGTCTTTTTTGGTGTTGAATTGTATGATTCCTTTATAGATTCTAGAAATTAAACTGTTACTGGATATGTAGTTTCCAAAAATTTTTCCTCCATCTACAGGCTTTTGTTTCATGTTCTTGATGAAACACTTTGTAGCAAAAACGTAAAAATATTTGATGAGGTTCTATATATCTATTTTATTTTTCATTTCCTCTTCATGTTTTTGGTGTAAGGTCTAAGAATTCATTGCCTAAAAGAAGGTCTAAGATGCTCCGTTTTGCCTACATTAGCTTTGCACTTAGTATTAAAGTCAAGAAGTATGAGTTCTCCAACTTTGCTTTTCTTTTCAAGAAAGTTTTGTCTTTTCAGGTCCCTTACCTTTACAAATAAATCTGGTGATTGGCTTTTCCTTTTCTGTAGAGTAGGCTGTTCGAATTTTGAGATTGCCTTGCATCAGTAAATCATTTGGGATAGAACTGACAACTTGGATAATTTATTTAAGTCTTTGATTTCTTTTATAAATTTTTTCCCAAATTATCCATGTATAAGTCCTTTATATCCTAAGTTAAATTTTCCTATATATTTGATTCTTTTAGTTGCTATTTCCAGTTACATTTTCTTCCTGATTTCATCTTCAGATTATTTATTACTGGTTTACAGAAACACTACTGATTTTCACATGTTGTTCTTTTACCCTGTCCCATGACTGAATACGTTTATTAGTTTTGTTAGAGATTTTTCAGGATTTCCTATATAAAGTTTCATCATCTGAAAATAGTGAACTTTTTACTTCTTCCTTTCCAGTTTGGATGCCTTTTATTTATTTTTTAACTAATTGTTAGCACAATCTTGGAAGACAGTGGTGACAGTAGGCATCCTTTTATTATTCCAGATCTTAGCAGGAAGGCTTTCAATTAGGGGATTTTAAAAATATATGCCCTCTATCATGTCTGAGGATTTTCCTTCTATTCCTAATTTTCTTAGTGTATTTTTCAAGAAGGGGTGTTGGATTTCCTCAAATGCCTTTTCTGTGAAAATTGAGATGAACATGTGTTTTTATTTTCCTTCATTCTCTTACTGTAGACTATTACATTCATTGATTTTCTTATGTTGAACCACCCTTGCAACCTGCAATAAATCTCACTTGAACATGATGTATATTTTTTAATGTACTGTTGAATACAGTTGCTAGTAATTTGTTGGGGATTTTTGCATCTATATTCATAAAATATGTTGGCCTGTAAGTTTCTTTTCTTGTAATATCTTTATCTGGCTTTGATATTGGGGTGACATTGACCTCATAGAATGAAATTAGGTAGTGTTCCCTCCTGCTCAATTTTTTGGAAGAATTTGAGCAGGATTGGTGTAAATTCTTGCTTTTGGTTGAAATCACCTGTGAAGCCATCTGGTACTAGGTTTCTCATTGTTGGGAGATTCTTTTTATACTACTTATTCTATCTCTTTACTTGTAATTGGTCTTTTGAAATTTTCTTTTTCTTCTAGAATCAGGGTACTTTGTTTGTGAGAACTTGTCCATTTCATCTAGGCTCTCTAGCTTGTTGGAATAGATACAAGTTGTCCATAGTAACCTCTTATGAAAATTAATTTTTTTTGTTGACTCACTAGTAATGCTCCCCCTTTCATATCTGATTTTAATTATGTGAGTTCTCTTCTTTTCTTGTCAGCTTAGCTAAAGTTTTGTCAATTTTTTTTTATCATTTCAAAAAACCAAATTTTTGTTTTGTTTGTTCTTTTCCTTTTATTCTCTATTTCATTTACTTGTGCTATAATCTTTGTTACTACTTTTTTTCTGCTTGTGTTGGGTTTAGTTTTCTGTATTTTTTCTTGCTCCTTCAGATATGCAATTAGGTTTTTGGGTTTAGCTCTTTCTTCCTTTTTAGTGTAAGCTTTTAGGGCTTTAAATTTCTCTCCAAACATTGCCTTCACTGCATCTTATAAGTTTGAATTTGTTGTGTCACCATTTTTGTTCACCTCAAAATATTCACTAATATGCTTTGTGAATTCTTCTTGAACTCAATTGTTTGAGTACATTATTTAACTTTCATATATTTATGGCTTCTCTAGTTTTCCACCTATTATTGATTTCTAGCTTCATTCCACTGTGGTTATGAAGATATGTCATATAATTTCATTCTTTCTACATTTATTGCAACTTATTTTCTGTTACAACATTTGGTGTGTTTTGGATTAAAATCTGTGTGAATTTGAGAAAAGCATGCATCCTGCTGTTGTGGAGTACAGTGTTCTGTATATATCTATTAGGTCTAGTTCATTTATCATATAATTCAAGTTCTCTGTTTCCTTATTGATCTTCTATCCAGATGATATTTCTATTGATTACAGTGGTGTACTGAGGACTCCAACTCGTATTGTAGATGTTTCTATTTTTCCTGTCAGTTTTGTCAGTTATTGCTTCATGCATTTTGGGCACTGTGGTTAAGTGCATAAATACTTATGATTGTCATTTCTTCTAGGCAAATTGATCCTTTTATTAGATAATGTATCATTTTTTCTTTTGCAACGGCTTTGACTTAAAGTTTATTTTGTCCAATAGTTGTACAGCTATCCAGCTCACTTTTGGTTAATATTTGCATAGGTTATCTTCTTCTAACTGTCCACTTTCCATCTTTTTTGGGTCTTTTTGCCTAAGCTGAGTCTCTTGTAAACAGATATTTTTAGGAGGTACCAGAGAGTGATCCCAGGGCCTTGGACATGTGAAGCAGGTGATCAAACCAATGAGGTATACCTGCTCCCCAACAGCATATAGTTTTATTGTGCTTTAAAAGTCTATTCTACCAATCAGTGTCTTTCGGTTGTGTTGTTTTAGCCCATTAACTTTCAGTGTTGTTATGTAAAAGCAGGACTTGCTTCAGCCATTTTGCCTTTATTATTTTATATGTCATCTCTTTTGTCTCATTTTTCCTATATTGCAGCCTCCTTTTGTATATAATTACTCTTTTTTATGTATCTATTGGATCCCTTTCTCATTTATATTTCTGCATATTAAAAAAACCATATTTTCTTTGTAGTTACACTGGAGTTTGCATACATTATCTAATTCTATAATCTACTAGTTTGAAAGATAGCAACTTAACTTCATTAATATATATGTTCTCTATTCCCATATCCCTCCATTTTTCTTCTTTATGTTGTTTTTGTCCCACATTACCTCTTTATATTTTGCATGTATGTAATCTGGAAATATGATTATGTTTTATTCAATTGAATTTTAACTATTATAGAAGTTATAGTGAAGTGTTACATATTCAGGATACAGTATTACCAGATTATGCTTTTAGCCATTTAGTTATCTCAACTGAAGATCTTCACTTTTCATACTGCTCCATGCCATTCTCTCCTGTCTTTTCCTTTTGACCTGGAGAACTTTTATAATTCTTGTAGGGTAGATCATTTCATCATGTTCTCCCTCATTTTTGGTTTATCTTTGAATGTCTTCAACTGTCTTTCACTTTTTAAGGACAGTTTTGCCTACATCTGTCCTTAAAACATGAGGCAGATACCTTTTTATCTTTCAGTACCTTATATATATATATATCATATCACTGCCTTCTCACCTCCATGGTTTCTGTTGAGAAATTGGCACTTGGTCTTATTTAGGATCCCCTGTATGTGACAAATTGCTTTTCACTTGCTGCTTTCAGAATTTTCTTTTTATCTTCAGCAATTTACATTACGATTATTATATATCTTGGAGTGGGTCCATTAGAGTTTATCCTGTTTGGAGTACATTGTGTTTCTTGGACCTGTATATTTATGTTTTTCAAAAGAGTTGGGAAGTTTTGGACCACTTTTTCTTGAAATAAGCTTTCTGTCCCATTTCCCTTCTCTTTTCTTTCTTGAACTCCTGTGATGTGCATATTAGTACATTTCATTCAGTGACACAAGTCCCATAGACACTGATCATTTTTCCCCATTCTTTTCTGTATCTGTTCCTCTCTCTCTGACATTTCACTTGTTCTGTCTTCTAGTTCACTGATTCTTCTGTCTGTTCACATCTGCTATTGTATGCCTCAAGTGTATTTTTAATCTCTACTAATGTGACTTTCAAGCCCATATTATCTATTATATTTCTTTTTACGCTTTTTAATTCTTCTTTTAGTTCACACATTGTTTCTTAATACCCTTGAGATCCATATCCATATTTAGTTTATATCTACCCATATTTTCATTCCTCTCATTGAATTAATTTAAGAAATTTGTGTGAACTTCTTTAATTGGTTGTTACAACGTCTGTGTCTCCTCTAAGTGTTAAATTATTGTCCTGACTCAGCCATATCTTCCTGTTTTTAGTATGTAGTATAACTTTTGCTGAAGTCTAGGTATCATTATTTGAAATTCTGAAAGTCAGTTTCTCCCTCTTGCTTAGGCTTTTATTTTAAACTGACTGTGTGCTAAGGCTCTTTTTCAGTGCCTGGGGCAGCTTGCACTGAAACTTTTGAAGAAAGATTTTTAACTGTTAAAATTTTCTCAAGTCTTCTGCACCTGTTTCTTGCCCAGGACAACTGTTAAGATTGCCATTTTATATGTCATTCTGTCATTTCTAGAAGAAGGCTTCCTTCCCTCCTCAGCAACTATGATTTGATCACCTTTCTTCCTCACCCTGTGCCCCCTTATCATTGTACTTATTAGGCCTGGGGCACATTATGCCTTGCAGTTCTGCTTCCAGTATCTTCTATATTAGGGTATCCAGCCCCAGCGGTCCAGATAATGTCAGTGTTCAAAATTGTCCATTATTTCATTTTTGTGCTTTAGCAAATTAGAGCCTAGGTTTGGCATTTGTATCTCTTACCAACAGTTGTGCTATGGGTCTCTTGTTTGCTGGGGGCCCTTTTTATGCAAGTGCTCACCAGCTACTTGGGTTCCACCCTGGGCCTCTGTGGCCTTGGGACCCAGTGACTAGGTATGGATGGGCTCTAAATAGGTGCTGTGGGTGGCTCTGTGGTCTGTGTCCATGGTAGGAGGTACCCAAGCCATGCTGCCACTGAAAGGTGTTGGAGTCTGGAATGGCAGGTCTGAATTGCATGTCTCTTGTCTTTTTATTGGTGTTTGTTTAGCTTTGATTCAGCATTTGTGGAATCTTTCTTAGCACCTTATTGTCCTGCAGAGTACTGAGCAAGTGGGATTTATCCTTTTATTAGGTATTTTTGAGTTGATACTTTTCCAGGAGATATCTGCCATCACCATCTTGATGACATCACATCTTTCCTGCATATCATTTGTAAAACTAGTACCATCTGCATTGCATGTATCTAAATTTGACTCAAAATTTTGGCATGACTTTTAAAAATTTGTAGCACCAATGTTAAAGTTATTCATTTTTTAAAAACATGTCCTGAGGTATATACATTCAAATTAAGTGAAATGGGCCACAGGTGTCTCCCCTGAAGTCTCTTATTTTCTCCAACATTTAAAGTATTGAATGGCTTTCTGGATCCAGCTGGGATAGTACACAACACAGGTGTAACAGCAGCAGAATGCTTATTAGAGATAGTTAAACAGTTTAGAAGATGTGCACATTACCTGTCCAACAGGTTTTTAATACTAGAACAAGCTTTTACCAGTACCAAAGTGTGTAAAGAAGGCAATGCATGATCCTATTACCAAATACCATACCTTTATTTGTTTTTTCTTCATTAAAAAATAAGTAAATATAAAACAAAGCAAGAAGATCAAGAATAGAGACCCAGAATGTGAGGCCTTAGACTAATGAACAATACACTGATTGAATGTGTGGTCCTCTGAGATGACCACAACACAGAGATTGAACAGACCTTGCTATGCTAAGCCAATTGACTCACACATGCATGCAAAAAATATTCTGGCAAGGAAAGGATATTTGGAACCAGTTACATGCCTCTGCTTGGAAGACATGCAGGGAGCAAAAGTTTGCAGAACAATGGGGTCAGGTACAGGAGGTTGAATGGAGATGAGAAGAGAAAATTGCTTGGCAAAAAGAAGCTGTTTGCACATGGCAGAATACTCACTCTATGTGTATTTGGCCATTAGCAGCTGTCATCCCCTGAAGGGAGTTTGGAAAGTTAGAAAACTAGACTCTGCATCTATTAGCTTGTATGTCCTAGTCTTTGTTGACTTGTGCTCATGGGTTTTCCTTATATTTTTCTAGTAAGAATATTTTATAAACTTTAAATATTTATTTGTGTTAAAAATATCTTCATCCTTTCCTGACACCCTTGCATACAGGAAATAGAATATCTTTCAGAAAATGACTAGATTTTGTATTCTTTAAGACTTTAAAAATAAGAAGTAAAGACAATAAGGAGAGATTTGGAACAGAAACAGTATCAGCATTCCCTGAAAAGATGGAAGATTTAAGTCTTTGGGCCATACATTTAATGGGTATAAAGACTAATTATAGATTCAAACAAAGGGGTAGAAGAATCATGTGTAGGAAAATTATGAATTAGTCTAATCATTACCTTGGGAAAATGGGTTATGACATATTCCCAGGTAAGTCCCGCTGATGGGCTGCTGATTTCATAGGGGTGTGCCTTGGTTTTACTGTCTGGATGTCTCTAGAGCCCTCAGGCTCACCTCTGTTTGAAGCTTTGTTTACTGTGGCGTGCAGTGAGACTCGCCTGAGATGAGCAGATGCCTAACGGCTGGAATGACCTCCTGACTCACTTTGAAATCTTTTAGCTGTAGAAACTCTTTTGTAGTTAATGTTTCCCCCTTTTGGTCAAGTTCTTTTTCCAAATCACTTGTTGATTTGGAAAAAGCATCATTTGTTGGCGCTTGGCAATAATCCCCCAGTGCCAGGAAGGAGACTCATCTGTGGGAGTCATGTCCAGCGAGTTTATTTGCTGAGTTTGGTTTAGAGAACGGCCATATTTCAGTAACAAGGAGGTTTTCAAGTAACACTTAGGCAATAGGATTTTTGGGCTAAGTTACAATTTTACAAGGATAAGGTTCAAAAGTACAAGCATTAATACTGAGGGCTTGATGTATTGGCCTGTTTTATTTTATTAGGCACTATGTACTCTAAAGATTCTTATAATTCTATTAGAGAATGCAGCAGGATGCCCCAGGATGGGAATTTAATATTTTACTGGTAATTGTGAGTCTCCACCCTGTGTTATAATACTCTACTACGACAAGATTAACACAGTCCACTGAAGCATGCCCCAGGCACACACTTTCCCTCACATCCCCCCAGCACTGACTCCCTGCACCAGTTGACCCTGCAATGCCAGAGTTCCCTTCCAAAATATACCACATTAATGTAAGATGTTATTAATAGTGGAAAAGGTGGGAGCAAGAGGGAATGGTGTGGTGTATGGGAATCTCCTACACATCCAACGAAACTTTTCTGTAATGTAAACTTCTTTAAAACTAAACTTTAGTTTATGAAAAAAAGAATTACATCGATGTCCCTTCAAAAGTCATGCAAGCAAAAAGAGTGTGAAGGCTCATATTTAAACTGCTGTAAGAAAATATAAACCTAGAGTTCTGTATCCAACAAAATTATCATGCAAAACTGTAAATATAAAGATTTTCTCAGGTAAAAAAGATGGAAGCTTGCTGAAAAGCAAAACAAAAGGGTGGTGGTGGCAAGACTTGGGGAGACAGGGAGCACAATTATTATTGTAGACAAATGTAGTAATGAATTTCCAAAAGTCAGACTCATTTTGCTGTTTTTCCTTTTTAGCAATGCAGTTTGCCCAAAAGTCGAGCAGAAATGACGATGTCTGTGTAAAGGTGTCCAGCTACACAAGGACACATAATACATCTTTCACACATATTATTCCTAAAAAATGATTGTACCTGTACTCAGAACTCCTTGTATATATACAAATAAATCTTGGAAATCCATGATTTTAAAACAAGACAAAGAACTGAGATAAGCAGTGATGTCACATTAAAATAGAAAATAAAGTCTAATCCATCACACACATTAAATTGAATAGTTGTCAGAATCATCGATTGCTAAAAAAGTGTTAAACCATTGAAACCTTCACATCTAGTCACAGAAATGATTTTTTTTAAAAAGCTGGGTTGAGTCTCACGGTAAAAGGACCCTGGCAAACACTGATACCCTTTAAACACAGGTATTTGCATTTAGATAATTGTTGAAAATGTAATAGAATCCTAATTTGCTAGTAGGGACAGATTTATAGTCTCTAAAGAAATTCAGAGTGGGATTGAGTGTTCTTCTATTTTTTTCTAGGGAGGTTGAAATTTTCTATTCACTGCTAGTGAGGCACTTTTTTTTCTTATTTCATTATCAATACAATTACAGTTTTGGATAAGTGGAAGGATTATATGTCACTTTCAGATAAGGTTGTGAATAAATCTTTTGTATCATCATATATATTTTAATAGGAAATGTGGAGGGACTGAATCAAAGACTGTGATAATTTTTTACATTTTAAAAATTCTATTTCTACTTCAAAAACTGAAATAGACAAAAGACAGCTTAACAAATTATGGAAACATTACTCTAAAAACCCTGTCCAGGCATATTTATCTTATTTAATCCTCATAACAAACTCACTTATTCTCCAGTGTTCTGAAAGAGGAATAAATTAACATAGATTATTCAAATGGCACGACGAAGGTCTCCTTGTTAATGAAGAAAATTTAAAAATATGCCTGATCATATGCACATCTCAGAAAACTAAATCCCAAATTCTTTTTTTGACCTTTAGCATTGATGTAGAACCTTCTTTGCCTTTGCTACAGAAATATTATAATATTTTTGTTAACAATGATCTATAAATTACATTAACTGTATTTTTCCCATGTATCACCAGATTTGTAACACACTGTAATAGAGAATGTTACAATATTTGTATTATTAACCACAATTCTCATCTACCACCGGAATCACTGTTATACAGTCCCTAGTTTATCCTCTAGCTGTCTTTCAATTAACATTAACATTAACTACCCCTTTCAGCCACAATCACAATTAAAAATCAGCAGTGTTAGTTATACTCATTATAATGCGTCACCATAAACTCCATCCGTTTCCACATATTTACAATAAACCTTAAACATTCTACGCTCAGTATCAGCTCCCCCTTCTCAACCTATATTCTGTCTCCCACTAACCTTTACTCTATAGTGTAACTACACAAGTTTACTCATCACAGTTCCTATCAGTGAGACCACACAATATTCATCTTTTTATATACGTATGCAACATAATATTTTCAAGGGCTTTACTAGCAATTACATTTGAAATAGAGTTTTGCTTTTTTTATAAATTTATCACTCATACTTTGATATTCTCATCACAATTTTTATTTATCTTTTATTCTTTACTAAAAATATAGTACAAATCATTTCAGAAGGTTTTCTATTTTAGAGCTAAACACATTGAAACTCATGGGTACTTTAATATTTTGCTATTATATACTTTTCAAACTACTTGCATATCTAGAAAATTTTCCAACATTTTAAACACAGGGATGAATAATTATCTTCCATATTGGGACTTGCTTTCCTATTGTTTTATTTTTTTCTAGTTCTCTTACCTAAGATTTACATCAATCTGTAAATGATGTGGAATTTATAATTAGATATTCCACCACCTCCTGGTGAGAATATAAACAACAATCATTATTCTTTTATTTTCCTAATGAAATAGATGTTTCGCAAGCCTTAGTAACTACTTGGACTTTGCCAAGCTCACACACACACATCAATGCTTCATTTGTGGGAAAATCTCAAAATCAAAGCTTTAGAAACAAGTCCTGCAATTTCGAATACACTGAAAGTTTCTGGGCTCCATCAGCTTTATTTCCCAGATCCAAATGTAATCTTAAATTGAGGCAATTTCCCAGAAATAATGAAAGGGAGAAAAATAACCCATTGAGATAATTTCAAAATTTTCTGTAAAACAACCTAAATAATAGTCTCCACTCACTGGCTTATTTGACTAAAAAATTTTATGAAATTTGATAGCTTAGCTCATCAGTCTTGGTTGTCTTTAACTCTCTGAAAGTTAAAAAAAAAAAAAAATTCTTGGTAAGGAAAGCTGCCAGTATTTTAAAAATATTTTTATATCAGAAAATGCAAACTTTACTAATTTTTTTCATTGATTGAATTTTCCTATTAAAGTTTACAATTTCTTTAGCTATTATTAAAGTTTAAACATAATTAAATAACTCCAAAATCCATTTGGTTTTGTTTGCTTTTGTCTGGAAGATAGAATGGTAGTCACAGATTTATTAAATAAAATTTAAAAGTTGACTGTTTCCAGCATTGAGATATTTTTAGGTAATTTTTTCAGTTTTTGGCCAACAGAATTACTTAAAAGTATTTTTTCTTATTTAAAAAAAAAAAAATGACTGCCCCATAGGGTCTTCCTATTAGCCCTAATTATTTCTATCAGAATCACAAAGAATGAAAAATACTGAATGCCCACACGTTTTAACTCTGCAGATTCAGCTGTATTATCACCAAAAAAACCTATGGTTCCTTCGTTTTGTCTACATCTGCATTGTACCATGTTTTTTACTATTCACATTGCCTCATAAATGCACTATGTTTTGTGAAATCATGTTTTATTTTGTGGAGCACCAAATTGTCTGCTGCACTGAAGGTGAAGTTGGAGCAACCTGAATGCATTGAAAGCAGTATCTCACCTGAGTGGGTACCAGATAGTTAAAGTCTAAACTAACTCTAATGGCAAAGCTGTTTAAGTAATCTATAAAAATACTGATGCACACACTGATGCAGTCGAGGAGAGTAATAACACATAGTATAAAAGATTTAATTTCATATTTTTACCAAAATCTGGGGTAGTACTGTTATCCATGAATTTAAGAGCCTGGTGGTAAGATACCCTGGAGCCAAGGAAAAACAGAAAATCTGCTGGAATATATGGTTAGCATAAGTTCAGCTTTTTAAAGCTTTCTTTTCTAACATTAAAACCTAAGAGAAAATTAATACACTATTAAGTATACAAAAGAGTGCTAAGAGAATTGAAGGTCTCTTTGAGAGTTATGTTTTAAAAGCTACAAAATAATTCATTTTATATATACTTTTGTCCAGCACTCAAAATTTTCTGAAAGAATGATATCAAACCAAAATCCTGAAATATGTCAACTGTGGTGAATGTGGTCGATGCCATAAAACAGCTACTTTGGAAGTATGAAACCATATTAGAATAGTTTTTTAAAATTTACTTGAATATTTAGACTCTTACCATCAAGTCCTTTTATTTCACTGAAAAGAAAATAGTATTTCAGATTTTGCTACAATTCCAACCTGATGGTTTAAGAAAATTACTTATCATTTCCCCCTTGATTGCAAATTTTGGGTCAGTATTTTTCTTACAATTTGTGCACAAAGAGTGTATTGGACGTCTCTGTTCATTTCTCTGTTTTAAAAAAAAAATGGTGAGGTTAAATAAGACAATAATCATAAACTGTGTCTGTCTACATTATTTATGATAGTGATCAGTTTTAAAATTAAGTCATCCATTGTGGGTAGTTACTAAAGTGAATGAACTAATTATAACCTTCAATTGTTTAAGCAATCTTTTTGAATTGGACTGGATAATTTCTTCTAAAAGTGTTTCTTTAGAACAGTTAAGTAGCATTCCCAGTTCTCATAATTAAAAGGGCAAGGTAAGTAAAATGTAGCATATTGCAACATGTATAAATAGCAGAAGGGCATTCTTTTTTCCTATATTCAGTATAACTTTTTACTACTTAAGTTTGCTTACAAAAACCAACGTATTTTCTTTGATAAAAATCATCAGGAAGGCCACTGGACTCTCCTGTGTATGCTCTGCAAAGATGGACTCAATATAGAAATTTTAATGAGAAAAATTTAACATTTATAAAGATTAGTTTAGATTATTACATGGTCAACCCAATAGGTGTGGAATCAGATAATAACAGCTGAACATTTGCATGGGCTTTAGTTCATGGCAGCTCTGTTCAGTGAGATTTACACATGTGATTAGGATATTCTTTCCTCCAAGTACCCAGCATTTATAGACTGCTGAGGGTTTTTCTCCTCCAAATAAAATTCTGAACAGCAGGAAACTGGAGTGACAAATCGCGGGTTCCTAGTGCCTCCGGCTCTCTGCCCTCATGATTTCACCTCTCTGATTCCCCAGATTACCAGGAATGACACAAATTACGATATAGCTCTTGGTACTTCCAAGCTACACTGTAGCAGACAGAATAGCTGGTGCCCCAGGGGAACATAAATTCATGGGCAAAAATAACAAATATCTGAGGAGTAAAAACACCTCCCAAAAAAGCAAAATAACTGAACTAGAATAAATAGGCCAAGAGTATGGAACAATCAGGAAAATAGAATTTAAAATTTAAAGTATGACAGTGATGATCTGATACAGAAATAGGAGATCAAAGAAAAATGGGAGTATTAATCAGAAATACATAAAAATTATAATAGAACACATGGTAGATGAGCTTAAATAGGATCCAACTGAAGAATATTTTAGAAAGTAGAAGGATCAGAATGAGGAATCCTTCCAGAAGGCAGCAGAAAATGTATATACATACAAAATAAATTTTTAAAAATGAAGCCTAAGGGACTGGACCAATGGATAGATATATGCTAAGGCAAAATTTAATTTTAGGCTCTGCATGGTGGTCATATATGTGTACATAGTATAATTCTTTTAACATTTTATGGGATTGGAAATACTCATAATTGGTTGTTTGTCAGTGTAAGAGCTCAATAAAGACTAGAGAAAATAAAGCCAATTTCTAAATCATAAGATTCCCTGTAAGAATATTTTTTTTAATGGAAGTGAGAAAAATATATGAATAAAGGATGGGAAAAATGCAGATAAATTACCTAGAATTAAATAAATATAAAAAACCTGAGAATTAAATGTGAAAATTTAGAATACCAATAACAAAAAGGAAAGTTTTTAAAGATTTAAGAGAGAGAGCAAACTATCAGTTAAAAAGGTCAAGGTGTTGTCAGGTTATTCAACTTATACACTGGTCACAAGGACACAACAGAGAAATATTAGGGATTAGGGGTCAAAATCATGTAATTTGATATCAAGATAAGTTGCCATTTCAATGTGAGATAATAAAATTCTTCTCAGGCCCACAAGGCATCAAATCATTCACCATACAAAGACTTGGGCTATTTCCTCTGTTCAAAAACATTAAAAATATTTTTGGAAGAGGTATCCAAATAAAAGAAATTTATACAGAAGATCCTGCAGAAGATGTGATAATTATGGGTGTTCAACTATTAATACCATGTCATGACAAAATACATTCTGATAGTTCTGTCTAAAAATCAAACTTACACGTCACATATTAAAAAGGTCCCTTGAACCTTACCTCTTTTGATTTATTCTCTTTCTTTCAATACATCTGCTCTATAGATAACTACTTACGAAATGACTCAAAATAAAATTTGAATAAGAAAATTAATGATGGTTTCTACACATCACTTTCAAGGAGAATTGATGAAAAACAGCGAAGAGCATAGTGCCTGACACCGATAAACAAAGTATTGGCTGAGTGGCTGTGTGATCGATAGGCACACTGAATTCAGAGATGGGATACGATGAGTGGTATCAACACAGAGCAGGGCAAGAGCCTGAAGTAAGTCCTGACGTGAACTCAGAATAACACCTGAATGGGGGGAAAACAGCTGTAGATGAATTATTTTGGATGAGTGTAACATAATTTTAAATTTTAAGTTTAAATAGATTAATAGTGGCAGTTACATACTTAGTAATATTAAATCTCAAATGGCCTATCATTCAAACAAGCAAAGCCTAACCAAGTTATAAATTTTTCAAGAGAAAATCAATGAATGAAAAGCCCTGAGACTAAAATGATGATGCAACAGTCTTCAGCTTCTTCTAAAATGCTCCCCAAACCATTATATTTTACCCATGCCCTGCTTTCTTCTGTGCCATGTATGTGATTCTGAAACTCATATATAGGGGCATCTTTAAAACTCGCTTCTAGTTGTAAAATAATGCAAATAGTTCAGTGGCTTTACTAGCATTAAGAGAAAAAATAAATAAAAGATTCCAGGAGAGCTGCATAACATAGAAAGTGTTTCTCCACAGCAGTTACAGAAATGCACTGCAGTGAATTATCATAGAAAAATTATGTAACCCTTCCTATCCGCCGTAAACTTGCTTGAAGGATGTGTCCAGCACTATTGTATTTCTTCGGCTCCTTTGCTGCCTACTTTGTTGTGGGGACTAACCACCAAATCACCAGGGAAGATTTAATGGTAAGTGTGAAATCACTGTCTACCACCTTCATTCTCAGCCTTCTACTGCTACTTACTGATGTAAGAAAATTCATAAATGTGGGCAGCATTGCCCCATCATGCCGTCATTCCTCTTGCATCCAACATCAGTTTCTGGGGATATCAAGTTTGCTTGAATGTTGATTTATATGGTTTGGATTTATAAGGTCCCTATTTTGATCAGATAAACTTAGAAAATTAACTTGCTGGTACACAAGCATTCATTTCACATTAACGAGAAATTTACAGGTAAATAATTTGAATGATAAGAGTAAGATGGAAACTTTCACTTTGTAGGCAGTTTTCTCATAGAAAAATAAAGAGGAAGGTATTAGTACTGTATACATTTTACCGTATAATTATAGGCTTTAATAATCTCACAGCAGGTGATCCAAAGTCAAGGAAATCTTCAGGGTCCCTAGAGGTGTTGCTTCAGCAGAATGCATGTCAGTCTCTTTAGTGGAAATCCATCATTTTCAAAGTTCAGGCCCCAGACTCTGGAGTCACCGCTGTTTTCCTCTCTCACCACGGTGGGTCCAGGTGGATACTCTCCCAGTTGCGTTTCCCACTTCCATGGTGTCGCCCCTCTGCCAAGCCCCTGGCGTCTGGCTTTTGGCAATAGCTTTTAACTGACCTCCCTGTTTCCCCTCTGTCATCCTTCATTCCTTTCTTAACGCAGCCACCCGTGATTCCTCTATCAGGGAAGCCTGGCGATGGCCTCCCCTGCTCAACCCTCCACACAGTTCCCTTCTGAGTCTCTGAAAGTGTTACAGCCCCTGGCGTGGCTGTAATAGGCCGAGCGCTGCCTCTGCGGACCCGCCTCGCTCAGCACTGCGTCTCAGGGAGCCCCCTCCAGCCGTGCCCTGGGAACCTGCAGCCCGTCCTCAGCCTGAGCGCCCCTCTGCCCTGCTGCAGGCTCTCCTTAGCAGGCATCAGCATCGCCTGCCGCCCTCGGAACGCAAGGCCCGTCTCAGAAGGGATTCTGCTCGCTCTGTTCACTGCTGTTTTCCTAGTGTCCTGCACAAGGTAGATTCTCAGTAACTATTTTTTAAATGAATGAAAGAATGAACTGGATGAGTGACTAGACATACTAACTGCCTGTAAAACCTTTTATTTGAAGATTTATTTTTAATTTATTTCTCTTCCCTTCCCTGCCCCCCCCCCCCCTTTGTCTGCTCTCTGTGTACACTGGCTGTGTGTTCTACTGTGTCCGCTTATGTCAGCAACATCCAGTTTCTGTGTCTCATTTTGTTGCATCATCTTGTTGTGTCAGCTCTCTGCGTGCACAGCGCCATTCTTGGGCAGGCTGCACTTTCTTTCGCGCTGGGCGGCTCTCCTTACAGGGCACACTCCTTGTGCGTGGGGCTCCCCTATGTGGGGGACACACATGCATGGCATAGCACACCTTGCGCGCATCAGCACTGCGCATGGGCGAGCTCCACACGGGTCAGGAGGCCTGGGACTTGAACCTTGGACCTCCCATGTGGTAGGCGGACGCTCTATCCACTGGGCCAAATCTGCTGTAAACCTTTGAATCTGATTTGGTTTCCTGACGTTTGCTCTTGCCTTTGAGATTGGATGTGCTCTAGGCCGGTAGTTGTCAATCTTACTGAATTTCTTCTAAGGGCAGAGTACAGGGGATCAGCACCTACATAGATACGTACAGTTGAGTGTTGCGGTGGCTTGCTCGGTCGGTAGAGGTGGGGTCTGGCTGCGGACGAGGGGTCAGTCCAGCTCTGGACGAGGGGTCGGTCCCGCTCGGGACGAGGGGTCGGTCCCACTTGGGACGAGGGGTCGGCCCGGCAGCAGACGAGGGATCGGTCTCACAGGGGTTGCGCGGTTCGGCTGACGGGGTCGCCCGGCGAAGCCGGCGACGAAGGGGTCGCCCGGAGAAGCAGGCGACGAACTGGGGACAAGGGAGGCCAGGCCCTTGTCGGGGGCTCTCAGGACTGGAGGGCGCACGGCAGAAGAACTACCGCGGAGACAAGGTAAACACGCAAGTCCACTTTATTGAGGGAGAGGCAACAGTTTTATAGGGGCTGGGGAAGGCTGATTGGTCGAAGCCACGCCCTGTTCTGATTGGTTGCCGGCGAAAGGTCAGTGGGCGGTACTGGACGGGGGAGGGGTGGTGGTTAGGGATTGGCTGTCGCTGTTGCTGGGGAAGGGGCAGGGTTTAGGGATTGGTGGCTGCTGTTGCTGGGGTGGAGGGCAGACTGGATTTTTCCGCCCACGCCTGGCTGTTGCTGCTGTCAGGGGAAGGGAAAAGGGCAGACTGGATTTTTCCGCCCACGCCTGGCTGTTGCTGCTGTCGGGGGAGGGGAAAAGGGCAGACTGGAATTTTCCTCCCTGCGCCTGCGCAGGGAGAAAGAAGAAGAAGGGTGCCGCCCCACAGGCATCAGGTGGCGCCATCCGGGAGGAGGGGCGGCCGCGGAAGCATGGCTGCCGAGAAGGGGAGACCCGAGGGCACTCTGCGCCCATGCCGAGCTCCCTTCAGGGGTGGCGGTGAGTCCGACCAGCCACCCTATTATGGGGGCAGCGGCTTGGCCTGCCGCGGCTGCTCCCCCGCCAGGCCAGCAAACCACACTTCATCCCGAGGGGTGACCGCAGAGTGTTTTGCTGTAAAATGGAGCCCTCTTTAAGCTCTCAAAGTTTATTATAAATGCCATGCCTGTTCCGCATGGTGTTTCCTTGGAGTCATAATTTTAGTTCAGAAAAAACTCCTTCAGGTTGCTTACCATCAATGAAGTCTGTTTTCGATGATGAGGTACCATGTTAACTCAGGGCTTTCCATACCCCGACCATTCCCTAAAACCACCAAAAGAAATCTTATGACATTTTATTAAAACAATCAAAAACCCCCAAGATTAACTCATTCTGGCTTACGATGCTGTGTGGCACATTTTCTAAAAGGAGCCCATTCCTAACTGTACATAGATTTTCCTAGAGAAACCCTTAACACATGTGCACCAGAGAAGAGTGTCAAGGGTAAAGGCATTGTTGTTCATATTAATGACATTAGCCAGAAAACCCAAACATCCACGAGAAGAAGGTAGACACCTAAACAGAGATATATTCCCACGATGGAATGCCCTGCTCCATACAGTGGAAAATAGAAGACTCAATCTGTAGTTTAAGGCACAAAACTTTAATGGAAGTAGGAGAGTTAGAGAAGATATGGAATGAATTCAATGAATATTTATTGATTGTCTGCTATGTTCCAGGTGACAGAGATATAGCAGAGAACAAAGCTCGTTGAGCTTGAAATTGTATTAATGAGAGAAAATCAAGTTAAGTTATTAGTTAACACGGTTAGGTGTGAGGTGTGAAAGTAAAAGAAACCATCCCACCATGGTGTGGTGTTTTGTTGGTGGGGTGTGCAGGTGTGGTATGGGAATTTTACACATGTGCATGATTGTTTTGTGGGTTCACAACTTCTGTAATAAAATACTTTAAAAAATAAATAAGTCAAGCAAATTTTTAAAAACTGGAAGAGAAAAAATTGCTGAAGAAAAATTCACTGAAATAGCTTTGATATGTCTCAAAATGTCTAGCATATTGCATTTCTGTTCCATATAATAAATTGATACTCAGAGAGAAAAATAAATGAATGTAATATTACTGGTCTGAACAACTGGATAATGAAATTCTATTAAGTTCTATGTGAAGACTGAAAAGAGAAAGTTGGGAAGCTGAGGCATTTATTTTGTATATGTGATTTTGTGTTTTCTTTATTCTTTCCTTTTATATTATGCTACCCTATTTTATATACAGTTTGCTTTCTGAATCTTAAAATGTATAACAATAAATTCTGGAAAATGCACAATTCTTTGATATTTGTCTCTCCCTTAATTTCTCCATTCTAAATTTTGCCAGTTCAATTAGACATATATTAAGGCTTTTATTTCTAACCTCCATATGTCTTTCTAATTTATACCAACTTATCTTGTGATTCACTGATTCTCTCTAAAAATATGCTAAATCTACTAACAATTCCACCAGTTCATAAATGCACACATACATGCACGCAAATACACACACAAACGCAAATATACAAATGCAGACACACATTTCTAGAAGCTTTAGTTAGCCCATTTCTATGGTGGTTTATTCAAGATTCATTTTTAATTTATTATTAATTTTTAAAATATTTTATACCATTCATTTTATATTTATATTTTTTATTATTTGATAAATCCAGTGTCTATTTTGGGAGTGCCTATAAATCTATTGTATTTTTGCTGGGTTTTTGACCAAGTGCTTTTCTTTAATTGAAGCTTTTGAGATAGTTCTAGATGCACATGCAGTTGCAAGAAATAACAGAGAGGTTCTGGGTGTCCTTAACTCAGTGTGCCCTGATGGCAACATCTTGAGAATCTTTAGTATAACATAGCAACCAGGGTATTGCCACTGATACAGTCAGACACAGAACGTTTCCATGGCCATAAGGCTCTGTTCTGTGGACCTTTTATAGCCACAGATCTGTTCTTCAGTTCTATAGTTTTTTCACTTACAGCGTGTTATGTAACTGGAATCCTGCAACATGTAACCTCTTGAAATTGGCTTTTATCCCTCAGCATAGTAGCCTCAAGATTCACCCTGGGGTTTGTGTATCAGTAATTCATGGCTTTGTATGCCGATTGGTATTCCACGAGGAGGAAGTACCCCTCCAGCCATTAAAGGACAATTGAGTTGTTTCAATTTTTGGCTACTACTAATAAAGCCTCTGTGAAAAGTCATGGACAGGTTTTGTGTGAGCATAAGCTTTTATTTATCTAGGATATATGCCTAGAGATGCACTTGCTGGACTGTAATATAGTTGTTGCTAGTTTAAGTTTTTGCTAACTGACATCTGTATATCCTCTGCAGGGAAATCTCTGTTCTTAATTTGTGCCCATTTTCTAACAGGAAATATGTTTTTAACTTTTGACTTTTGAGAGTTTTTATATTCAATATTCTATATTCTTTGTCCAGATATGTCTTTGTCAAATACTTCCCTCCGGTTCATTTCTTGTCTTTTCATTATCTTAAATATTGATCTAAGTTAATCTAATTATCTTGCCAGAAGTTCTCTGTTTAATATGTTGAACAGCCTTTTTTTCACAAGTTTTTCTACTCTGCTTATCTAAAAACATGAAGATAGAAGCTTTCTGCTTAGGTTCCTGTGTTAGCCAACAAGATGCTGCTGCTGCTGCTGATTACTATTATTATTTTTAGACTACGCCTTCACCACAACTAGATGCATGGAAATGTCAGGTTTGGTGCTCTCCTTGGGAAATCCCCATGCTTGTGGTCATTAGTCTTGACCATTCTCATTCCCGAAACTATTTGCTTTCACAGCAACCCAGTCTTCATTTCACTCTCCTCTCCTGTTTTGTCTCTCAATTTATTTCACTTACTTCTTGGAGATTTCGAGCACTTATATTTAATAGAATATTTAGCATCTCATGGAGTTTAGTAGCAGGAACTTTTTCTAATGTTCTCTTCTGAAAAACTGCCAGAATCAGTAGTCCTAGAAAAAAATTTTCTTCTGTTGACATTCTACATGTGGGTTTATATTTTGCTGACTGAACTAAATACAAACATTTTTCTTTTTCATTGAAATTAAACCTTTTTTTTTTTCCAATTTAGTGTTGTGTCCTCTTCTGTTTCGAAGGTAATTTGGTTAATTTTTGATTCACCTGCTTTATTTGCTTTCTCCCTCTTTTTCTGATGACTGCTCTTCATCTGGTAATGATCCCCTCAGTCCATGTTTTCATGTTTATCTCGACATTCTGCACATCAGCACCTCATAGCACCCACGTGGACAGCAACCAACCCTCTTGTCTGAGTAGACTATAACACCCTCCCTTATATCCATGGAAAAATGCCCACCATAAGTGGTAACTTGGTTCATTTGGTGCATGGATTCTAAAGAAATTCAACACTATTCTTCAGAGGCTTCATGCACCAATATATGCTTCTCCAAAAACCATCATATCTGAGGTATTCTCATTAATTTGTGAGAATTATTACACATATTTCAGCAAACTTCAAACCTATAGCCAGAGATGTTGAAGAAGTATGTCTGGGCTAAAAGCCACATATCTCTAAATTCAACTCCTAAGGATCTTGAGGCAGGTGTTCTCACTCATTTTTAAGACATGTTACCAGTACCAAATCTCCAGAAAGCTAATTATAGCTTGAAATAAAATCTAGGTTCACAACAGAAACTTATCTGTGTACAATTTCTTAAATGCAGGGACACTGGTGGTTTTCGTGAACAGGGCTTGGTCCCTCAGAAGTGGATATCCACCTGCACCAAACTATTCAGAAGAACGTTGTAACACTACAGGACCACCAAAGCCAGGGCTCGTCCTCCAGAAAAATAGGTCAGTTGCTCCAAGAAAGACTTAATTCAGCTCATTTTCTATTGGGAAAGCAAAAATCCAAAAAGGTTAAGAATGATTGGCCATTAACCTTTGGACCAAAATTCCAGTTCTTATGGGCTAATTTTGTAGTTACTATGAAGTTAAGCTTTGGAAATTCACTTAACCTTTCCGAGCCACTCAATGCCCCATATGTAAAATAAGACATGAAGATGATCTAGCATTTTTTGCTCGCTGATGCTGTGGATCTTGGATTCTAGAAAGGTCTAAATTGTCTAATATCTATAAAATGCAAAGCATTCAGCTTGGAACAGAGGAAGTGACCACTAAGCATCAGCTATTAAGGTGGTACCATATATGCCATATATTATCTGGAATAGGACATTGGATTTTTAAAGCCATAGCTATGCTCTTTGAGTGATTCTCTTGGCTTTTCAGTGAGACAACTGTTAACATGTCATGATGTGCCAGCTGCTTGTAGACACCAGCCAGATGGGTATGCTTTGTTTTAGTAAGGACGACTTTCTAAAAGAATAACCCTGAATAACCTGCTGAAGGTGTCGTCTGACTCTCAGCGAGGACATAAAGGTCTGGGCTCTGCTTCCTAGCGGGGACTGGGGTGCATCTACACCTGGTGACCCTGAGGACCTCAGATGCAGCCCCGATCCCTGGTTTCCTGCACGAGGTTAGGGAGGCGAAGAAATGCACCAGGCCCGGTGTGTGCAGCCCCTTCTATTCTGCTCTCTAGGCAGTAATCTAGGACCCTCCCTGGGCACACACCATTTATATTCCTCTTTTCAGGGATCATCCATCAGTGGTGAAAACGATTGTCGCATATATGTCACTTAGGTCTTTCAGTATTTTATTTTTTTAAATCAGGATGATAAATCTGTTCTCTTTTGTTTCA
The DNA here is from genome assembly GCF_030445035.2 of Dasypus novemcinctus. Classification (NCBI taxonomy): domain Eukaryota; kingdom Metazoa; phylum Chordata; class Mammalia; order Cingulata; family Dasypodidae; genus Dasypus; species Dasypus novemcinctus. The sequence continues at coordinate 2,521,139 of NC_080677.1, forward strand.
CAATATCTAAAAATAGTAGTCCATTCCAGATTATTTTTAAACAAAGTCCTGAAATATATTTTCAATTTATGTTTTTAAAAACTTAACGTATTTATAGTACTGTTTAGCTGCCTTTTATTATATGCTTTCTGAGATTTTTGTGGTTCATTTGTTAATGCTACCTTCGCAAAAATATTTTTAAAATGTATGACTTCTACCTTTGCAATTGCAAGTATACAGTTCCTTAGCCATTTTTAAAATGAAGGGAATTAGTATCTGTAGTATTTGACTATTTTTAATAAAGTAACTACCATCCTCATATGGCAAGACTGTTTAGGTAAAGTGTGGTCTTTTATTCCCTACCATGAAGCTTAGAAGAATGATGGAAGCACAACATTGTAAGTGTAATTAACAGCATGATATATTTGAATGTAATTAAAAGAGGGAGTTTTAGATTTTGTGTGTGTGTGTATATATTTAACTAGAATAAAAACTTTTAAAATAAGCCTCAGAACACTCACAGAAATTTGTCTTTCAGTAATATGAGGGACAGAACAGATTAATCCTCTTTCGTATCTAATTAACCCAACTTCTTTGTTATCACTACTGTACTTCAGGACTTTGAAGTAGCTTCCTTAAAAGGATTTTTCAAGGCCGTTTCCTTCTAAGAAAACATCAAGGTTTTGCTTCCGTGTGTGTCTTCCACATTAGTGAGCATTAATGCATCTTGGGAAGCTGGAAACATGGTGGACACCCTGTCCCCGCAGGAGTCAAATCAGGGTGCTCAGGGGCTCAAACTCCACTTTTAATTATACGTCTGAAAAATGGCCTACAAACTCAGGAGTTTTTCCCTCAAACAGTGTAGCTTTATGTCCTTGGAAAAGTATGCTGTTGGGGTTGCATTCACCATATGAGCTTCAATACCATAAATGTTGTAGAAACAACTAGGGTATTAGTTTATTAGCAGCTATTGAGACAACTGGCCAACCACATCAAATGAAGAATTCAAATTTATTAAAGAATGAATTTAAAACCGAAACTATGAAAGAATGAATTTAAAACCGAATTATAATCAACTTATTTTATAATTCCAAAACTGGAAGGATATTCTAAGTATGGAAACAAAAAGCTATAAATGCATGGATTTTGAAATTTCAAAATTTTACATAAATGTATATCCTAAATAGTGTAAAACTATAATTAACTAAAAGTACATAATTCAAAACAATAGCTAATAATATCTAAAAGGATATCTTATAAGTACATTAGGAAAATATGAAATTAAACTTTTTACATGAGAAAAGCCATGAAGCTGCAATCTATATGAAGTGCAAAGAGATTTTTTAAAAGATGTTCAATAGAGGGATGAAGATGTTCAGTAGAAATAAAATTACATATACAGTAGGATATAATAAATATATATGCTACACTTATAAAGTATCTCAAAGAAAACAAATAATTGGCCATAATTAATCATCCATTTTGACTCTGGTACATGTGACATGTGGTGTGAGTTGAGCAAACCCAGGCTCAGGCACAGCACAAACTTTGAGGCAATGTCGCCTTATTACTTACACAGCACAAAATGTCTAAAGGGGCAGGGAAGAGCCCATCAGTTGCTCAGGTCAAGGTCATGGATGGCAGCTCCATGTGCCCACTTCATGACAGAGAGAGACACATCCACATCCGCTGCCCCTAGGTGGGGGTATCTGTCCACCAGGGAAGGGGCTGGCCTGAGACCTTCCTGCAGACAGGCGGCTGGAGCTGCTTGTTCTTGGTTGCAGGTGGGTTTGATCCTTTTGACTGGACGGAAGGGCCCCCTGGGCTGTGAAATGGAAACATAAGGAAACATCTCTGCCCAGTAGAAAGGGAGGGGAAGACAGGACTGGGAGTTGAGGACAGTATGGGGAGGCAGGAACTCTAGAGCGGAGTGTAAACAATACGACTTTCATAAAGGACAAAAATAAGTCTTCAAATTCACCTTCTGCAAGCAAACCTATAGTTTAATGGTGAAAATCTTGAATAAGAATAGCCAAATATAAACATCAACAAATATATCAAACTGCAATATAAATAAAAAGCACAAAAACCTCTAACAATCTCCAACTTTTAAAAATTAAAACAAAAGTGGCACCATCATGTGTTCATGAAAATGTTGAATAAGAACTCTCAAATAGACACTGGTAGGAGTATTAATTGTTACAAAAACATTGGATAATAATTACTCAATAGTTTAAAATTTTCAATTGGCATATCTTATAAATAAGCAATTCTAATTCTGGCTCCATAAATTTGAGCACTGCTTCTCAAAAATTGGTAATGAAAGACTTATTTTTTTCCAATCTGTCATGGGTAAATATTTTTACAAAATATAATGAAAAGAATTACTAGTAATTGAGAAGCATAAAAGACACAAATAACACATGGCCCAATATTTATTTTTTTATATTCAGAAGCTGGAAAATTATTCTGTCAAGTTGCTGTAAGGGTTCCTATATGATTACTTTCAATTTATGTACATACCCTCATCTACACTAATAGTTTTCAGACTAGCGCTGATGTGCAGCCACATTTTAAGTATGATTTTAACAGTTTGAAGAGGAGTAATTGCATACAAATAGCAGCACACCTTTCTCTACCCTGAGATGCACTTAGATTCTTGAGCTGAATCACAGAGGGTGCAAAGAGATGCAGAATAGGTGTTTTCTATCCTGGGAGGTAAAAATGCACACCACTATAGGGTGAGGTGTGTTCTCAATGGATTTATACTTCTGAGACAAAACATTTCCATGTATGGCTATTTTAATTCTTAACCAGATTGCTAAAAGATGAAGTTTCTTATGCACACAAATGGAATTGTTGTTTTTTTTTTTCCTTTCACAAATAAGAATGTTTCACCTTGATTTTACGATCATAGGAAGGACACGTTTACATTTAAACTCTATAGATCATAATATATGTACATTTAAATCCATCCAGCATTTTTGGGACTTGGAGTTGTCCTAAATGATATTGCAGGGACAGATGCTGGACATTATATGTCCTGCCACAACCCACTGAATGTACTGGAGGAAAGTGTAAACTACAATGTAAACTATTATCCATGTGGCGCAGCAGTGCTCCAAAATGTATTCACCAAATGCTATGAATGTGCCACAATTATGAAAGAGGTTGTTGATGTGGGAGGAGTGGGGGGGAGGGGGGAGGTGTGGGGTCTATGGGAACCTCTTATATTTTTTAATGTAACATTTTTTGTAATCTATATATCTTCAAAAAATACAATTAATAAAATTAATTTAAAAAAGAGTATAGACTCAAGTATTCTATTTTTCTTTTTAGTTATTTTAAATATAGGTGTGCATAAAAATCTATTTTATTTAATATAATTATTTAATACAACAGGCCCTCAAATTTCTGATGTACTAGAAATATATTTTCATTCTGTCTATTTATACATACATGCATATAATATTTATTATGAAACTAAATTTCAGACTTTAAAAGCACAACTTGACAGTATTTGACTAAACTGAAGGTCTACAGTAAAAAGAGCTTTTTAAAAATTTAGCACAATTCTCACAGTATGATGGAAAGTGACTATAAAATTAATTTTGAAATGTATGCACCCTGACATTTACAAAATTCTCACATTTCTAGCTAAACCCTGTTGTGATTGTTCATAGAATTCAGATAAAAATTGTTTCAGAAAGTTTGGAAAGAATCATTTAGGCCAATTTTAAGTTGTTAAAGCATGACAAAATGGCATTTCATTGACATTAAGAAAACTATTCAGATTCTCTCTATGAATTCAAGTGTTTCAAAAATACCTTATTCTAAAACACCAAAATAGGAATAGAATATGAAGGCCAGGTTTTGAGTAATATGATATACTGGTATTGAAAACTCAGTCTTAAAATAACAATACTTGCTATTATGGAATATCTAGCAAGGGTCCACTCACTTTCAATGACTTCATTTTTAGGTGTTTAATTACTGTTGTTGAATTGAATCCAATTAAGATTTTTCTGGACCCAAGGGAACATTGAGGAATTTTTTTATAATATTGCAGGTTTTTTGATTGCATAGTGATAAAAATTATACTGATTACACAAATAATATGTTTTGTATTAATAAAATGAAGGATTTTTTCTATATGCCCAATTTGAGATAATAGTTGAGATTATTAATTCAAAGTCAAAGTATCCAAAATTATTTGTCTAAAATATTCTATTATTTTGGGAAAGAGTTTTTATGTTTATATTTATGAAGTTTTTGTTATTTGTATTATTGATTTTCAGTGGTGTAGTAGCTTCTTATGTTAAAATGAAGGACTTGTGTTATTTATATTACTGTATAATAAAACATACCATTAACTTTGGGGTCAAATATATATGCATTTGAATTCAACAATACATTTCCAATCTATGTCATTATAAATTTTCCCTTTTGCAAGATTTGAGTAGGTAAATTACTTCTTATAATCATTTTAAGGATCAGAGACAATGAAAGACAAAGATTGGTTAAAAATAAAAGAATAAATATGATGCAAGTAATAATCATAAGACAGATGGAGTGACATATGAAAAATTAGACTTCCTAAAAAAGACTATAAGCAGATACATACAGATCATTCAAAATAGTTAAATTCAGCAAGATAAAAGTGTTCATTTTTCAAAAAGTCATAGCCTTTCTTAAATGAGTGTGCATACACCTAATGATCAATTTTCTAAACTGAAAGGAATAGAAATAAACATGTAGTTCTGGAGATTTGACAATGTCCTCTCAGAAACAGAACAAGTATGTAAATTACTTTCCTGTGCTTTAAAGGACATTATCAAGAACATGAAAAGACAACACTGCAGAATGGGAGAAAATATTTCCAAATCACACATCTGTGAAAGACTTAGAATTCCGAATATGTATAAAAGTCTTGCAATTCAACAAAGAAAGAACAAGAAACTCAATTTAAAAATGGGCAAAAGGCTTGGAAAGACATTTCTACAAAGAAGATATGCAAATGGACAATACAGATGAAAATGTGCTCAACATTATTAGGCATTAGGGAAGTGCAAATCAAAGCTATGAGCTACCAGTTTACACCCACTAGGATGGCTTTAATCACTAAATATGGAAAATAAAAAGTTTAGTGAGGATGTGGAGAAACTGGAACTTTCCTACTTCACTGATAGGAATGCCAAATATTTCATGCACTGTGACAAACAGTTTGGTGGTTTCTCAAAATATTAAACACAGTATCACCATGTAATTCTGAAATTCCACTCCTGGGTCTATACTCTAATCAATTCAAAAGAGGTTCTCAAACATGTATATGTACAAACCTGTACATAGCAACACTATTTGAAATAGCCAAAAGGTGGGAAGAGATCAAATGCACATCAATGTATCAATGGATAAATAAATTATGGAATACTCAATTTACCATGAAAGATTATACAGACATAAAAACGAATAAAGTACCAGTAATGCTAAATGTGGGTAAACTTCAAAAACATTAAGGTAAGTGAAAAAAGCCAGGCACAGAAGATCCATTTTTTAGTATCCCCTTTATATGAAATTTCTGGAATGAATGTATCCATAGAGACAAAATGTAGATGGGTGGTTGCCAGAGTCTGAGAGAAGGAAGGAATTAGGAGAACATGTCTAATGGGTTTCAGTTTGGAGTGATGGAGATATTTTGTAACTATATGGAGACTAATTGTACAACATTATAAATGTACTAAGTGCTATGAAATTGTTCATTTTTAAATAGTTAGTTTTATGTTATATGAATTTTGCTTCAATTAATTACTGAAAAAATAATCTGGAGGACTTCCATTAAAAAGATCTTCAAATATATTCCTTTCCCAATGTCTCCTTTCCTATTAGAATATCAATTACATGCATACTATACTTTCTCACTTCATTCTCCAGATTCCATGATTTCACCCACATTTTTCATCTGTGATTTTTCTTATTTATTTCTATTGGCTTATATTCCAGTTTATTTGTTCACATGTTGGCTGCATTTAATCTGCTAAACCTCCAGTCAGCCTTAATAGTATGTTTCTGAAGGTGAAGAATATGAAACCTAGTTACATCTGATTCATCTTTATACTAAGGATGTAGCTTTGTATTCCCAGCTATATAGCGAAGGACCCCTGCATGCCCTCCTATCTTGGGACATGACCAATAATTGTTTTCTATCCTATGTGCTTCCTGATGCTAAGAAAACCTAAGTGCACTCATTTTAGCACAGGTCCTTACAGCAAGTTCATTTCCAGTGTTAGGTATATTTTCCTGATCCTGTATTCACATAGTATTAGCCTAAAAGTTCCTTACTGTCTTGGCAGAATATGAATGCATTCATGACATGTTTTACTTTCAGAATCCAGTTATGGAGTTTGGGCAGTTTGATATTATTTATGAATTCTAAAAAGAGATATTATGTTTGTAAACTGGTGTTTTCCTCTGGGGATGACACACTTTGATTGATTTAACTTCAAAGGCTTTATGTTTACTTGATTAAATCAAGATTAGGGCTTTGATTCAACCACATCATTAGGGTCTGCAGGGTTGAGTGCCCGCCCCTTATAAATGGAAGCTCAATCAGAACATAGAATCTTATATGTGATAAAAGACACGGAAGAGGATCCAGAGGCCCCAGGAAGAGAGATGAGCCTTTCGTCTGATAGTTTACAGCTGACCTTGTGAAGAGACCAGAGCAGCTAAGCCTGGAAAGAAATGAACCCCCAGGAAAGAGATGAGCCCCAGGCCAGCCTACAGCTGAAATTGGAAGAAGCTGGACCCACGGAGCCTTAAGAGGGAAGAGGAAGGCTCAAGTCTCTCAGACATTGCCCACCATCTTGCTTCAACAGGTGGCAACAGAGTTTGGTAAGAAAGTAACCTTGAGTTGGACCTTTTTTTAATTTCCCATACAACACCCCTTCACCAACACACCACACCAAGGTAGAATATTTGTTACAGATTATAAGACCACATTATTAGACCATTACCTCCAACCATGAACCATTTAGCTCACTTTTTCTATACACCTCCATTATCAACACAGTACAGCTTTGGCATTGATGCAAAAATATTACAGTATTGCTGTTAACCACAGTCGGTAGATCACACCAATTAGAGTTTTCCCATGTTTCTCCATATTCCCACCACCCTGCAACAGTGATGTACATCTTCTCTGGCTTACAGAAGACTGTCTTGCATTTGTACCCTCAACTACAGTCCTCATCCACCTCTGGGTTCACTGGGCTATTCAGTCCCTAGATTATTCTTTACCTTTCTTTCTGTTGACATTTACTTCCCCAGACTACTGTTTTCAGCCACAATCCCATTTATAAACCAGTTTCTACTGGTTGATGTGTTATCATCAACTCTATCCATTTCCATACTTTTACAGTCAAGTTAATTAAAACTTCTACATACATTAAGCATCAGTATTCTTCTCAACCCTCCTCTTATCTCCTAATAACCTATACCCTAGCTTTTAATTCCATGTGTTAATTCTTTGTATTTAGTTCATATTAATGAGACCAGGCAATATTTGTCCTTTTGTGTTTGGTTTATTTCGCTTAGGATAATGTCTTCAAGATTCATCCATGTTATTACGTGTTCCAATTTCACTTCTCACTGCAGCATAGTATTCCATCATATGTATATATTACATTTTGTTTATCCATTCATTGGTGGATGAACATTTGGGTCATTTCCATCTTTTTGCAATTGTGAATATCTCTATTATGAATATTGGTGTGCAGATGTCTATTTGTGTCATAGCTTTTAGTTCTTTTGGATATATTCCTAGTAAAGGAATTGCTGGAACATATGGCAGTTTTATATTTAGCTTCCTGAGGAATTGCCAAACTGTCTTCCACAGAGGCTGCACCATTTTATACTCCCACCAAAAGTGAAGGAGTGTTCCTATTTTTCCACATCCTCTCCAGCATTTATTGTTGTCTGTTTTTGTAATAATTGCCATTCTATGTGGTGTTAGATGATATCTCATTGTTGTTTTAATTTTCATTTCCCTAATAGCTAGTGATGTGGAACATTTTTTTCATGTGCTTTTTGGTCATTTGTATTTCTCTTTGGAGAAAGGTATATTTAAATCTTTTGTCCATTTTTTAAGGATTGCTTGCTCATTTATTGTTGCGTTGTATGATCTCTTTATATAGAATGGAAATCAAACTCTTATCAGCTAAGTGATTTCCTAATACTTTCTCTCATTGAATGGGCTGCCTTTTCACCTTCTTGATGAAGTCCTTTGAATCATGGAAATGTTTAAGTTTGAGGAGGTCCTGTTTATCCAACTTTTCTTTAATTGCTTGTGCTTTTGGTGTAAGGTTTAAGCATCCACTACCTACCACCAGGTCTTGAAGATGTTGCCCTACATTTTCTTGTAGGAGCTTTATTGTACTTCCTTTTGTATTTAGGTATTTGATCCATTTTGAGTTAATTTTTATATAAGATGTGTGATTAGGGGTTTTCTTTCTTTTGGCTATGGATATCCAGTTCTTGAAACACCATTTGTTGAATAAACTGTTCTGTCCCAATTGGGTGGGTTTGATAGGCTTGTCAAAAATCATTTGGTCACAGACGTGAGGGTCTGTTTCTGAACTATCAGTTTGGTTCCATTGTATTATGTGTCTATCTTTATGCCAGTACCATGCTGTTTTTACTACTGTAGCTAGGTAATATGATTTAAAGTCTGGAAGTGAGACTCCTCCAAATCCACTTTTCCTTTTCAAGATGTTTCTGGCTATTTGGAGCCTCTTGTCCTTCCAGATAAATTTGATAATTGTGTTTTCCCTTAACTTAAAAAACACTGGTGTAATTTTTATTGGGATTGCATTGAATCTGTATATCAATTTGGGTAAAAGTGATGTCTTAATGACATTTTGTCTTGTAATCCATGAGCATGGAATGTTCTTCCAATTATTTAGGTCTTTTTAAAAATTTCTTTTAGCAATGCATTACAGTTTTCTGAATACAAGTGCTTTGCATCCTTGGTTAAGTTTATTCCTAAATATATTTTCTTTTAGTTGCTATTGTAAATGGAATTTTTTTTCCTGACTTCCTTCTCAGATTGCGTATTACTAGTGTATAGAAACACTACTGATTTTTGCTGTTGATCTTGTATCCTGACAATCTACTGAAATCATTTATTAGCTCTAGCGGCTTTGTTGTAGTTTTTCCAGGCCTTTCTAGATATACAGTCATATCATCTGCAAATAGTGAAAGTTTTAATTCTTCTTTTCCACTTTGGGTGCCTTTTGTTTCTTTTTCTTGCCTGATTGCTCTAGCTAGAACCTCTAGCACTATATTGAACAACTGTAGTGAAAATGGGTATCCTTGCCTTTCCCCTGATCTCAGTGTGAAAGCTTTCAGTCTCAAAGGCACTCAACAAATCTGCATGGACTAAAAACTCCTGCCATTGCCCGGAGAGGCAAGGATACCCTGCTCCTCTCTTATTCTCTTGGGGTGCAAGGATGTACCCGACTATTCAGCCTTTGCCAGCAGAGAGCACCTGTAGTTGCCTGGAGAGCCTGGTGCAGGTCCCACTAGCTTCCTCTCTGCTGGAGGTGGGGCTGGAGCCTAGGCTAGGGCTGCAGTCCAATCTTGGTGGAAAGAAGCCTGTCCCTAACTTCACTGGATTTCAGTCAGCCAGGCTCCCCCTCATGCCGGGCTAAGAGTCAAAATGGCAGCTATTGGACTCTTTCCCACTTGGACAGGCTCAGACCCTAGCTGGCTCTAGGATTATACTTTAGCCAGCTGAGTCCACTAATCAGTAGCTGAGGTCAGTGGACAACTGTCTATTCCTGCACCATTTATGTGAAATGGAGCTTCTAACACCAGCCATAGAATAGCTTCTGAGGCAGTTTGTACCCCTAAAGTAAGATGGGCACCAGCCTCTGTGGTATGGCTCGCAGCCTCCCTAAGAGGTGGTGAAGGTCCCCCCAGCTTCCTTCCTGCTGAAGGTGGGACTGGGGTTTAAGCTAGACCTGCAGTAGGGCCTGACTGGAAAGAAGCTGGTCCTTACAAGCATTGTGATTTTCAGTCAGCGCTGCTTCCCCTCGTTCCCAGGCAGAGTCAGAATTGTGGCCACCGGCTTCCCTCTGACCTGGACAGGCTCAAAGTTTAGTTGTTCCTAGGATTCTACTTCAGCCCACCAAACCCCACCGATCAGTAGCTAAAGTCAGTGCCACACCATGTCTTCCTCTCTCATTTTTTTTGGGAAATGGACCTTCCAACTCCAACCATGGAATAGCTCCCGAGGCAGCTTGGGTGCCACAGAAGCCGACCTCCACGGCGTGGAGGGCTCTACTCACGATTGCTCTGTGCACGTGGGCAGTCCCCTTCCACACTCTCCAGGATGTTGCAGGTCGCTGGTGTCATGGGTCCTCCAAACAGGTGCTTTAGCTAGCTCTGGGTGACCACCAACTGCCCTGTATCACGAGCTGACTCCAGGAGCTCCTGACTCTGCTGCCATCTTTGAGCTGGACTCTTTAGGACCTTGTTGCTGTAAGCTTTTACCCCAAATAAATACCCTTTATAAAAGCCAGCAGATTTCTGGTACTTTGCATCAGGACCTCTTTGGCTGACTGATAAAGAAATCAATTATATTATCAGAAACAGAAAGATAGAGCATTTTGTTTTCTGATAAAATACAAATCTGACATTTCCCTATCAATTGTTTTTGCACATGCTTCAAATGTCTCTGGGTTTTTGGTTTGTTTGTTTGTTTGTTTTGGCTACTTCTGCCCTGCTGGTCTCCTCTTCTCTATAAAGACACACTTAAGGATTATTTTATGTTTTTATGTCTCAACTGTATCGATAGTAACTATATGTTTTTGAACTCATATGTTTAAAATGGAAATGACCCAAAATTGAAGACCTTTTTGCCTTCACTTCTATTATATTCTCACTATCAAGAAATATTGCGCTTGCCTAGCCCAGAAACCTAAGCAGTATTCAAATGCTTCTCCCCGGCACAGTTACAGATTCAATGTTCTCAACATCGTTAAATAAGCTGTCATTCCTCAATGCTTTATCTTATCCAAGTTCTAAAATCTTCTATAATATTCATTTGTTGCAAAGTTTCCTCACTTTACTTCTTTGCCCCAGTTTAGTTTCCTTGCAGTATTTCTCACTCTGTGAAGCATAAACATTGGTTATGCTCTGTAAACAAGATGTAGTTTATATGCTCTTAAATCATGCAATTATTGTCTTTTCTTGTTTGACAGATAATGCTTTTCTTCATTTTCTATTCTAATTTTCATTTCTTTAACATATCCTATTTTTATCATAAAATAATAAGATTTTGTAAACTAAGGCAAAAAACTAGGAATATAATGCACCGAATGTACAAATATATGATGAGCTATAGAACATAATGTTCCAGTTAAACATCTTTTTTGTACATTTGTAACTAAAAATAGATATTATCTATCATTATTTCTTAGTGATCCTTTATTTCATAAATTTTGTGCATTGGAACTTCTCTATGTCATTGTAAACTATCTTGGCAAAGGTCAATCTCTAAAGAATTATTCCTTTCCCAAACAATGGCGATCAGAATATTTTATCATACTATAATTCTTTCCAACACTCTGACGAATAATGAATTTCAAAATTATTTAATATAATCTCTTCTTTAGTTTAATCCACATTTTGGTAAGTGTGAACATGTGGACAGACTTAAAAAAATGTGTTTTAATTAACAAAAAATATCTGGAGTTAAAATAACTGGTATATACTTTGTCAGCATATGTATTTGTCCCTTGTGAAATAATTGTATTCTGATCCCTGAATAAATTATTTTAATCTTTCAACCTTCAATTCTTTATCATAAGTAAAATAATGTTGCCCAAGTGAGTATGTAGAAAGAGTCCACAATGAGTTATATGATTTAGGGATATAAGTGGGTTATTAATTTATTCATTACATACATCATGATTTTTCCTAGAGGCAAGACCTCCTTAAAATAATCCTGGGCATTTAAGAACCCACGTTAACTCTAATACAATGACTGGCTTGGATGCATATTTATACATATATTTTCATTGTGGGTTTTAGTGCATGATCTCTTCAGAAGAACTTCCAAAATGGGGGTTTTATAAAGGGTTTGTCTTGAAGAGAGTGGACTCTCTTACAGCATTTTAAATTCCTTTCTTAATTTCAACACTCTTATTGTCATTATAATATCCAAGGAATTTATAGTAGAAGATTCCAACCTTGCGAGTCCTATAATTGTCATGGGAGTTAAAAACTTAAGCTGCTTGTAATTTCAAGAACATGAGTGAGGAAGTGGTAGAAATAAGACAAAGAAAAGAGAAAATATAAAACACGAAAGGGGGAAAAAATCCAGTGAAACCTACGTTAATTTGGAGTCAATCCTGCTGTGAACTGTGCGGAACGCATCTGAGGATCTTACAGGGACGGGCAGGGGGACTGGTGGACTGACCCCTCTAGGAGAGAGTTGTCCTCAAGCTGTGCGCCCACCCTCTTCCTTCCTGTTTGCACCTACTGCGCTTGTAATGCCCTGCAGCAAACCATGGTGATACTAGAAAGCACCCTCAGGAAGAAATGGAGATGCAAATCCAAAAGGTGGGGCCCTGCCAGAGAGTTGGAAATTGTCTTCTTCACAGATGCTTCTGCTTAGAGGATATGGGGTGCACTATTTACATCTACTACAAATACCCACCTTTATCACCAATCCCTGATCCAGGTGATTCACAGGTATTTTAGAATATGAAAAGACCTAAGAAATGCTTCAGGGAGCAGAAGTCCCTGCCGAGGAAACACTGACAACAGCTGCATGATCTTTTTAAACAAATTGGCAAAGGCATCATGCTGCAGATTTGTTTGAAATCCCTCCCCAATATACTAAAAGAAAACAAATTGGGTTGAGGAGAAGGGTGCAAATTATGCTGTTCTCAGCAGTCACCTGCAAGTATAGAAAGAATTGTTTCAAATGAATTTACTACAGGTAATTTTAAGACAAGGAATAGGATGTGTAACCTTGTTTTGCTACTTTGTAGAGGAGTGTTTTATTGATAATGTGTGTTCCTACTGCCTGAATTTCTGGAAGTAATCAAATCTAAAAGATTTTAAAATTTTACCTTGAATTGGGTCATGAAAAATATTACAATTTGGATTAAAATAAATGCCACATCTCCATCCCTAGCTTTAAAAAATATATTGTATTGCTTAATTAATATAAAACTTCAGAATCAAAATGCCTAGGCTATAGGCACTTAATTTAATATTTGAAAGTCTTTTCTTAAAAGACTTTCTCAAAGCAAGGACTTTTCCCCCTCATATATGAGAGGGGTCAGAATTTAGTTGTTTTAACTAAACTGAAATTGATTGAAATTATGCATCACTCCAACGTAATAATAATTAAAGGTAAAAGGTAAATAGTAAAAGCTATAGAATATACAAATAAAGGATACCACTTTTATTGAAAATATAGTAGCAATTTCATAAACAGAAATTATTACATAATTTTATGTAAATATTTAAAATCACTTTGAAATTGAGTACTGAATTTTGTTTCTTTAAATAATTAAGAAATTTAATTTGAACACTTGTTCAACTGAATTTCTTTTTCAAGTCTCCTTTTGAACATAATAAAAAAGTGATTTTCAGTTATTAATAAATATCTCCTTGTTATGCAAAACATTACAAATTAGTGAATATATGAAGACATTTTAATGCATAGGTAAAAATTTTACAGCAATTCAGATTATTACCTATCAGTATATAGTCAGTTCTCATTATCTGCAGTAGTTATATTCTATGAAGCCACCACAAATACTGAGTAATGACTATCAAACCACTGCCTCTAGTGGCAATACAGGGCTGGGTTAGTGAGAGCCTCTGGTTGGCAAGTTTTGTCAACTGAATCAAAACATAACCTTGTTTTCAAGTGTGAGAGCTGAAACAAGACTAGAGAGTACAACATTGTTCTACCTCAGCTGGGAATGTCCACATTGGAAAACTGCCTGAAATGTCTGAAAAAGACTACAAAAATGCAGCCAGTGTTCATTAGTGATCAGTGAAGGAGCAAACTCCCTAAAGGTAATCAGTAAATAATTAGGAATAACTGTAAGTTGTAAACAGCACTGGAAACACATATTTAAATTGAAATAAGGTATTTCTTAGTTAATTTTAACTAAAATAAACCCATAAGAACAGACAAATTATGATAGTTATTTTTGAACATGTGAAATATGTATCCTATATATATTTATTTAAGAAAGCATGAATAATGAAAGAATATGTTTAAGCATTCCAAAGCCTATTACCCCAAACTATAAAATAATTAACTTTTGATGGTAATTTACTAATGCTGACGCTATTATTTATTTTTATTTGGATGATGCTGAATAAAACAATGAGTGTTAAGTAACAGAACAAGAAAATATTTCTGAAATTACTGTGATTTCTTTCCTCTTATAATATCCACTAATTTATTTTAAGATGACCTTTATTAAATTATTAATGTGTTCAACTTAATAAAACTGATGTGTTTGAGTAAAAAAATATTACTCCAAAACTGTGTATCATTCATTCTGTTTCTCAGTGGAGTTATAAGCTGAATTACCATTTTGCGTTTTGATGCCTGTTATCAATATATATTGCACTACCTGCTTTAGAAATACATTGACTTTTACCATTTCTATCCTATTAAGATCCTTCATTTTTTCTTACTACCTTACTATTGACATAGGTCTATCTGTGAATTAAGAAATCGTATATATTATACAGAAAAAGGCACAGTGATTCCCATGATCTTTCTCACACAAAGAAAGGTGTTCTTTTCAGTGATCAAAGTACTGATAATCAGAAGAGGAGTCTGATTAAATCAGAAACTCAAAGAACCCAAGTGATACAGAATGTATTTCTTTTCTTTAAAAATAGTAATTGTTGGCTAACATAAATGAACACCAATATTTCAGAAGAAATTCTAGCCAGTAAATGGCTCACAATATTTAATAAAGGTTTCAGAACTCTGCAGGGAAACTTTATTCTCTACTTAGCAACACTAATGATTAAGGAAAAAAATTGTTTACTTTTCATCTAGAAGATTATTTTGTACATAAGTATCACAGCAAGTACTGAATGCAAGTTTTTAATTAAAAAAGAAATCCCTGTGGGAAGTGGCTGTGGCTCAATCAGATGAGCTCCCGCCTAGCATTTGGGAGGCCCTGGGCTCGCCTCCTGGGCCTCCTCGTGAAGGCAGGCTGGCCCGCACGCTGGAGAGCTGCTGGCTGGGTGCCGTGGAGTGCTGCCCGGCTGGCAAGCGCAGCGGAGAGCCCACTCAGCAAGGTGATGCAACAACAAAAGAAAGGGAGGCGAGCGAGAACGCAGAAGAGCCTGCAGCGAGTAGCCACAGAGAGCAGACAGCAAGCAAAAAAAGCCACAAGGGCGCCGCGCTCATGCTGCTGCTCTGCATGTGGGGACCGGCTGCGGGGTCCGCTGCGGAGACAGGCTGTGGGACGGCGGCGCCAGGGGAGGGAAGCGACGGGCCGGGTCGCTGGCCGGAGCCAGCCAGGCGTGTGAGGAGGCGAAGGAGGGCACGGAGACACTTCTGAGAGGCAGGAACAGGAGTCTCTCTAGTGGGGAACTTACGAAGGTTATAGAGGGCTGTGGCAGGGGCGGGGGCGGATGTGCCTTATTAGGCGTGCTGGGGTCAGAGGGAAGGTTTAGGGATTGGAGGTTGCGGTTGCTGGGGCGGAGGGCAGACTTTGGTTTCGCTCTCTGCGCCTGCGCACTGCCTTATCAGCTGGGCAGTGGCGGGAAGCGGAGAGCAAAGGAGCAGGGAGGAAGAAGAACAGGGAAGCGGGCGCTGTTCTGGCGGCCATGTAATTATGGGTGGGAGAATGAGCTCGGCGGTCAGCCGAGGCCGCGGGTTCCGTGCCGGGGCAGCCACAGAGGGCGAGTGCCCGACCCATGCCTGTTACTTCCACCGGGGGCTGCGTGCTGGCCCCTGGCTCCCCGGTGAGGCGGGCCCTGACTGTTGCTTAACCTCACAGGGGGTGTGTGTGGGGGTGGGGGATTAAAAAAAATCCCTATGTATAGATTAGTTTGTGAGTATCTTGGTATGTTTCACTATCATACCTTTGTTAGGTAAATATTTCATATGCAAATAATCTAAAGCTATTAAGTAAAATTATTGGCAATCTTCTCAACAAGGATAAATATTAGGGTATATACAATTACATTTTACACACACTCACAAATATATATGCCCAGGTATGAATTTACTAATTGATTTTAACCAATATTACATTCCTAAGAGCCAGCAGGTTTATGGTATATATTGTTGAACTTGTAAAATTTATAGTCTGTATGTATATTTATACTTTAAAATATACAAAGAAAACCATAATTAAAATAAACATTTTAAACTTTATTAATATAAAATTTAACGTTGTGAATATTTATGGTCATTTGCTCAATCTGATATTGGATGGATGTTAATTTTCACCTGATTGTTGTTAATGGAAACAAGAATGAGAGCAGATGGGTTCAGGCAGTTGGGCACTTGCCTCACACATGGGAGGCCCAGGTTAGGTTCCAGGTGCCTCATAAAAACAAAAGAACAAACAACAAGCCAACAGATGAAAAAACCAGCTCAGGGGAACTGGTGTCGCTCACTGACTGAGCACTGGCTTCCCACATGTGAGGTCCTGGGTTCAGTACCAGCTGCATTATATATGTGCAAATCAGTGTTTCAATTTTTAATATATAATACTAAATCTAGGTATGAAAGTCCAATATGAAATAAAAATCCCTCTCTAATCACATAGCCTGAATATATATTTGCAAATATAATGGGCCAAGGGATGGATAATACGCTGTTTTCTGTAGGATGATTTCATTTCTCACCTTATGTGAATAAAACCTGTGAATTTCTCAAATACGAACTGTTCCATGGAATTAAAATGAGGATCTGTTTACTGGGGAATGCATCAACAAAAGTATGTTTTTGTTGTGTCTGCTGTTTATTTTTATTCAGTAAGGATGCATATGAAAGGCTGGTGGCAGTGATTGAAGTTGTGAAATGTTACACTACGTGGTTACTCAGATTTGGTGGTGAGAGAAATGAAACGGTATCTGAGAGTTCAAACAAGGCACTTTTTCCTGTTCAAGCTTTACAGATTCAGTTGGCTAATTCTCCCATTTCGATTCCTTTGGATAGAAAATAAAATGACATAGCACAGAGTTTGCTGAGATTGTAAAATATATAACGAAAACAAGTATTTCTACAAGTCAAGGAAATACTTAAAAATGGCGCACCTTCCCAGCTTCAGCAGGGCTGACAGGGAGTTCATCTTTCACTCCACCCAGTCCCATCGACCGCAGTGATCTGACTCACGCGTGGAAGTAATGCCAGGGATGGTACAGGAAGGTCTTCTGACCACTGCCGAGGGGGAGTAGGCCGTACACTGCTCCTGCATGAGCAGGAGCCTCCACCGGACTCAGCAGCAGCTCACCTGTACTCTTCCCCGCCCTCCCCTTTAGCAGGGTCGCCGAGCCTTCCCGCTCACCCAGCATTGAGGAGGGGCTCCGAGGTGGCGGGAGGGTGGTTTGTGGCACTGTGCTCCTGGCTCTTCTCATCACAGGTGGTGCCCTGTGAGGAGCTGAGCTCGTTCTCCAGATAGGAGGCGATGGGCAGTCAAGTCGGTGCCCCACTTGTGTTGAGAAGATGTCAACATTTATGAGAAGGGAACTGGATTACCGTCCCACCCGTCTGTAGCAAGGTAAGATGATTAAGTGCTCCATTTTTGCAGGAATGGTGTTCGAAGCACCAGGTGGGAAACAACATTCACATCCACCTGGCCCCTAAAAGGAAGAAACTGGAAGAATGGATACAAAAATATGACACAACTGCATCCTTTTTATGAGACTCACTTTTTACCCAAAGACAAAAATAGATTGAGAATGAAAGGATGGATATAGATAATTCATGCAAATAGTAAAAAGGCAGCTGGGGTGCCTATACAGCTATCTGGCCAAATAAATTATAAGTCAAAAATTGTGATAATGGAAAAATAACTACAATATATTGCTAAAAGTGGCAATTCATCAAAAGCATGTAACAATCACAAGCAGATATGCACCAAACAAAAACCACCAAAATTATGAGGTTCACATTGACAGAATGAAGGAAGATATAGACAGTTCTACAGTAATAGTTGAACAATCTTCTAGTTGCAGATATGACACCAAATTATGAATAATGCAAGAAATAATTGATAAATTGTACTTCACCAAAATTAAGAGAAAAACAACTTTGAACATCAAAGGACATTATCAAGAAAGTTGAAAGGCAACCTACAATGTGAAAGGAAATATTTTTAATTGTATATCTGATAAAGGTTTAGCATTTTAAATATATACAGTTCTCTTACAATTCAACAATAAAAAGTTTTAATTAAAATTAGGCAAGGGAGGCAGGGCAAGATGGCATCCAAGTTAGGGCACTCTCATCATCTCTCCTGCAAAAAACCGGCTGAGTGGGGACAGAATCCTGTCTGAGCAGGCAGTTTTGGGAACCTACAAAGCAGGAGATATCTGGACATCCATCTGGAGAGACTGCGACAAAGGTAGCGCTTGCTCAAGGTAAAACCACAGGTTTCTGACTCTGAAGCCAGAAGCTGTGGGTAGACAAAACCCTTCCCCTAGAGCTGAGAGCCACAGCGTTCTCTGACCGCGGCTGATTGCTCCACTGCATTCCTGAGCCCCGTGTTCCCCAAACGTGTGCTTCCCAAACCCATGTTCCCTAAGCCTCATGTTCCCCATAACCCACATTCCCCAAACCTGCATACCCCGAGGCTGCATTCTCCCAGACCTGCGTTCCCTAAACCCAGCATCCCTGAGCTCTGGCATTCCCCTAGCGCTCTGGTGTGGAACAAACTGGGAGTGGGAGGGTTTTGGTGCGGGGTGCAGAGGGACCCAAGGAATGGAGGTTCAATTGTCTGGTCCCCCCTTTTTTCAAGCTTTGAGAAGCATACCAGCTGGCTTGGGGAGAGGCTAGGAAAAGAGAGACCAATGTGCTGAGAGAGCCTGATTTACCTAAATGCCCTGGGATAGGGAAACTTGAACTGGGAGAAGGTGGAGTCAGAACATGAACTAGTCCCTATAGCACATGTAAGGGAGAGGAATAGCAGGACGCGCATCGTAGGCTTCCAATAGCAGCACATTGAGGGCTCCTGGCAAGGGGTGGGTGCCCTCTCTCAAAGAGACTAAGAGTCATTATTCTCTGTGGTGAGTTGGTTCACCAGGGTCCCATTTAAGTCTCCGAGGGGAGCCCTCCCACAGCCTTCCTGCTGCCCTGGGAGAGAGGATAGCGAGGAACCAAGAAAGGGGGAAAGATAGACTCAAGCCGTTTATCCAATTACAAAGAGTATTCCTTGCTTGAGGCCTTGTCTGGTCTTGTTTGTTGGTTTGTTTCCTGGTTTTACCTTCCTATTTATCCACCCACAGACCTTTTTTTTTTTTTTTTTGCCTCCTTGCTTTTATTTATTTATTTATTTTTTCCTTCCCCCACTGCCCTCTTTTTTCTATTACGTGCTGCAGGCAGTGTTTCTTATTTGCTATGCTTCCTCATCCTTGATTTCCTCTTTTCTGTATGTAATGATTTTGGCTACCACTGCTATCCATTTTCCTTTATATCTTTCTATCCTCATCATCTGTTGTTTCTCTTACATGCCACCTCTCTTTGTTTAGCCACCAATTTTTCTTTTTATTTCTAACGTCTCTATTCTGTTTTCTATCTTTTATTCACTCTTTATGTTATTGTCCTTTCTTTTCTCTTTCCCTTTCTCCTGACCACACTGGCCTTTTAATTCATACTATATTCTTCCCCAAAATAAGTTTATCATCCATTGTAGGTACTCTGCTTTTTCACTGTTGTAACTTTACACAGCTAACATGAGTTTAAAATCCATTCTCCAGGATCTCACAGGGTTCTTCTGCTAAAATTTACTATCAATACTACTATTACACTTTTTCTTTTATTACCCCTTATGCTTTCCCTGGCTCTAATATTTTCCTTCAAGCAAACTTAGCCAACAACAAGGAAATAGAATAAGAACAACAAAGAACCAAAGAGAAGACTTAACAAGCACACAAAAACAACTCCTAAATAAACCCGGAGACTAGATGGAGAATCTAATCAACTGAATAAAACCATGAACATAAAATGATGACCAGACAGCAACAGAAAACTACAAACCAAACCAATAATCAGGAAAACATGGCCCAATCCGATGAACAAACTAAAAACCAGGAAGAGAATCAAAACATTGAACAACTAATCAAAGCTCTCAAAACATGTATCATAGACCAATTTAATGAACTGAAGGAACAGATTAAGGATATTAAGAAACACTTGGAGAGCATACAGAAGAAATTGTAAAAATACACAAAAAGATAATGGATATGATGGTGATGAACAGCACAATCCAAGAAATCAAAAATACATGCTTAGTAAATAACAGCAGATTTGAAGGTGCAGAGGAAATAATTAGTGATGTGGAAGACAGCACATCTGAAATCAAACAGATAGTAGAATTGATTGATAAAAAGATAGAAAAAACCCAGCAGGGACTTAGGGACCTGAATGACAACACAAAATGCACAAACATATGCATTATGGGGATCCCAAAAGGAGAAGAGAAGAGAAAGGGGACAGAAGAGGTTTTGGAGGAAATAATAGCTGAGAACTTCCCAAACCTATTGAGAGAGATGGATGCACATGTCCAGGAAGCACAGTGCACCCCAAACAGTATAAATCCCAACAGTCCTACCCCAAGACGTATACTTCTCAAATTACCCAATGCTCAATACAAAAAGAAAATACCTAAAGCAGCAAGAAAAAAGAGAACCATCACATACAAGGGAGGCTCCATAAGATTAAATGCTGATTTCTCACCTGAGACCATGGAGGCAAGAAAGCAGTGGTATAACGTAGTCAAGGTACTAAAAGAAAAAAATTTTCCAGCAAGGATACTCTATCCAGCAAAGGTAGCATTCAAAAATGAGGAAGAGTTCAAAATATTCACAGATAAACAGAAACTAAGACAGTATACCAACAAGAAACCTGCCCATCAAGAAATACTAAAGGGAGTTCTATAGGAGGAAAGGAAGAGAAAAAAAAGAGAGAAACAGAGTTGGAGGAGAGTATAAGAATAACTAAAAAGGTAAAAAGAAACAACAACATATGACAAACACAAATCCCAAGAAAATTTGGCTAATATAAGTAATTACTTGAAAGTAATAACACTGAATGTCAATGGATTAAACTCACCTGTCAAGAGAAGCAGATTAGAAGAATGGATAAGGAAATAAAACCCATCTATATGCTGTCTACAACACTTTAGACCCAGGGATTCAAGGAGGTTGAAAGTGAGTGGCTAGAAAACAACCTTACAGGCAAACAATAAACAAAAAGGACAGGAGTAGCCATATTAATATCAGACAAAATAGACTTTAATTGCAAAACAATTGTGAGAGACAAAGATGGACACTACATATTAGCGAAAGGTAAAATCTTTCAAGAAGAAAGAACAATCATAAACATTTATGCCACTAACAAGGGCATCTCCAAATACATGAGGCAAACACTGAAAAAACTAAGTGAAGGAATAGATGCCTTTACAATTATAGTGGGGGAATTTAATACTCTATAATCAACATTTAACAAAACATCTCAACAGAGAATCAATAAAGTAACAAAGATTTTGAGCAATAGATTAGAGGACCTGGGCCTAATAGACATATACAGAACATTACACACAAATACAGCAGGATATACATTCTTCTCAAGTGCACATGGACCATTCTCCTAGGTAGACCACATGATAGGTCACAAAGGAAGTCTCAATGAATTCAGAAAGATTGAAATCATAGAAAACAATTCCTCTGACCACAGTGAAATGATGCTGGAAACCTGCAAGCACCAGAGACCCAGGTTTGACCCAAGATATGGAAGTTAAACAACACACTCTTAGACAAACTGTGAGTGAAGGAGGAAATCTCAAATGAAATCAGTAACTACCTTGAAACTAATACTGATGAAAATGTTAACACAACATATCAAAACTTATGGGATGCAGGAAAAAGTGGACTGAGAAGGAAATTCATAGCCATAAATTCATACATCGAAAAAGAAGAGCTAAAATTAAAGACCTACCTGTCCACTGTAGAAATTAGTAAAAAAATAACAAACACCAAAGGAAGAAGAAAAAAATAACAAAGATCAGAGCAGAACTAAATGAACTAGAAAATAAGAAAGCACTTGAAAAAATAAAACAAAGAGCTGGTTCTTTGAGAAGATCAATAAAATTGACATACCCTTAGCTAGACTAACAAAGAAAAAAAGATACACAAAATAAGAAATGAGAAAGGGGATATCACCACTGAACCCCCAGAAATAAAGACTATCATAAGAGAATATTTTGAAAAACTATATTCCAACAAGAAGGACAATTTAGAGGAAATGAACAAATTTCTAGAAACACCTACATGCCTATATTGACGAAAGAAGAAATTGACAATACCAACAAACCAATCACAAGTAAAGAGACAGAATCAGTCATTAAATACCTCTCAACTAAGAAGAGCCCTGGGCCAGATGGCTTCACCGATGAATTCTACCAAACATTCTGGAAAGAACTAACACCAATCTTGCTTAAACTCTTCCAAAAAATTGAAATAGGAGGAACATTACCTAACTCATTCTATGATGTCAACATTAGCCTAAACATTAGCTAAACAAAGAAACCACAAGAAAGGAAAATTACAGACCAATCTCTCTTATGAACATAGATGCAGAAATTCTCAAGAAATATTTGCTAACCATATTCGACAACACATCAAATGAATTATACACCATGACTTAAGTGGGTTTCGTTCCTATATGCAAGGATAGTTCAATATAAGAAAATCAATCAATGTAATACACCACATAAACAGATCAAAGGAAATAAATCACATGATCATATCTATAGATGCAGAAAAAGCATTTGACAAAATACAGCACCCTTTCTTGCTAAAAATACTGCAAAAGATAGGAATAGAAGGAAATTTTCTGAACATGATAAAGGGTATATATGAGAAAAACACAGCTAACATCATTTAAATGGTGAAATCCTAAAATCTTTCTCTCTAAGATCAGGAACAAGACAAGGATGCCCACTATCACCCCTTCTATTCAACATTGTGTTAGAAGTACTTGCTTAAACACTGAGGCAAAAACCAGACATAGAAGGCATCCAAACTGGAAAGGAAGAAGTCAAAATTTCACTATTTGCAGATGACATTATCCTATAAATAGAAAGCCCTGAGAAGTATACTACAAAGCTGCTGGAGTTCAGTAAATTTGTAGGTTATAAGATCAATGAGCAAAAATCAGTAGCATTTCTGTACACCAATAATGAGCAAGATCAGGAGGAAATCAAGAAACAAATACCATTTACAATAGTAAATAAAAATATCAAACACCTAGGAATAAATTTAATGAAAGAAGTAAAAGACATACACAGAAAACTAAACAACACAGTTCAAGGAAATCAAAGAAAGCCTAAATTAATGGAAGAATATTCCCTGTTCATGGATAGGGAGACTAAATATCATTAAGATGTCTATCCTACCAAAACTTATCTACAGATTCAATGCAATCCCCATAAAAATCTATACAGCATATTTTAATGAACTAGAAAAATTCACTATGAAATTTATTTGGAAAGGAAAGAGGCCCCAAATAGCCAAAGACATACTGAAAAAGAAAAATGAAATTGAAGGAATCACATTACCTGACTTTAAAACATACTACAAAGCTACAGTAGTGAAAAGAGCATGGTACTGGCACAAGGATTGACACACTGACCAATGGAACCAAATTGAGTGTTCTAATATAGACCCTCATATATACAGTGTTCTGATATTCAACAAGCCTGCCAAACTCACTCAACTGGAAGAGAATGGCTTCTTCAACGAATGGTGCCTGGAGAATTGGATATCCATATACAAGGGAATGAAAGAGGATTACCATCTCATACCTTATACAGAAATCAACCCAGGATGGATCAAAGACCTAAATATAAGAGCCAAGACCATGAAGCCCTTGGAAAAAATGTAGGGAAGCATCTACAGGACCTTGCAAAGGGAAATGGCTTCACAAACTTCACACCCAAAGCACAAAAAAGAACAAATAGATAAATGGGACATCCTCAAAATTGAAACCTTTTGCACCTCAAAGGAGTTTGTCAAGAAAGTGAAAAGATGGCCTACCCAGTGGGAAAAACATTTGGTAATCATTGATCTGATAGGAGACTAATATTTTGCATATATAAAGAACTCTTATATTTAAAAAATAAAAGACAAACAACTGATTTAAATAATGGGCAAGTGGTTTGAACAGATAGTTCTTCAAAGAAGAAATACAAACGCTAAGAAGCACATGAAAAATGCTCGAAATCACTAGCTATTAAGGAAATGCAAATCAAAACTGCAATGAGATACCATCTTACTCCCATAAGCCTGGTGGCTATCAAAAAACAAAAGACTACAAGTGCTGGAGAGGATGTGGAGAAATGGGAACACTCAACCACTGTTGTTGGGAATACAGAAGGATCCAGCCATTCTGGAGGACAGTTTGGCGGTTTCTCAAAAAAAAAAAAAAAAAATATATATATATATAGATTTGCCATATGACTCAGGATTCCCACTGCTGGGTATATACTCAGAAAAACCTAAATTAAGGACACAAACAGATATATGCACACCAATGTTCATAGCATCATTATTCACTATTGCCAAAAGTAGGAATCAACCCAAATGTCCATCAACAGATGAATGAATAAATAAAATGTTTTATATGCATACAATGGAATACTACTCAGCTATAAAAAGGAATACATGGTATAACATGGATGAATCTTGAGGACCTGATGTTGAGTGAAGCAAGCCAGTCATTGAAGGACACATACTACATGACTGCTCTGGTATGAAATAAGCAAATCAAGCTGTCTCAGAGAGCTGGAGACTGGATGATAGGCTTACAGAAAATTGAGGGGGAGAGGAATGTTGTGAGGTGATGCCTACATGGATGAAATCTATGATAAAGTGGAGGTAGGTATTTTTACAGGGATGAGATAAGATGGGGGCTTAGGGATACATTTGGGTGGGGCTTTGCAGGCTTGAGGCTAGTGTTGGAGGATGGGTTAGATGGCCCAAGAAATTTGGGGGAGCGCTGGGGGAACAGTTGAACATGGGAGATTGTCATGTCTGTGGCTGAAACTATACTGTTGAGAAAACACTTCAGAAAATATTATAAGGAAGGATTACCTGTTTAAGGTGCTTAAGGGGGGGCATCTGTGACAGGAAGAGGTTTCTAGGGAGTGTGTGAGTGCTCATCTTGTCATAGTGCACTATATTATTGGGTAGAGACTCATACAATGAGTGGGAAGGTGTACCCACATCGTGGGGAGTCCTGACATTCTGAAATAGAGAGAATTGTGTATCTTGAGAGAATTGGTGGCTCCCAGTGGGGGAAGACAGTCTAGTGTTTCAAGCCCTCAACATTGTTGCAAGTATCTGTGAATCTGGTCCTCCAAGCAGTGAAGATTGATCATTACTGTGGGCCCTGAGGGGAGGGAGAGAGAGGAATAGAATAGAAGGAATCAGGGTAACTGGGGGGCAATGGAAGTGCTCCAGTAGATCATGCAATGATGGATATGAAACATGTTAAATTCCACCAAAAATGTAGAAAAGTCTATAGGTTAAAATGTAAACCATAATGTAAAACATATGGTAACTAGAAATTTAGAAAATTTTACAGTCTAAAATATAAACCCTAATGTGAACCAAAGTGAAACCATGTTTGACAGCTATGTTTCAATATCTGTACATCAGCTGCAGTAAATATAGCATGAACATGTAAAAAGATCACTGCTGGGGAAGGGGGGAAAGGGTTTTATGTTGGATATTTGGGAGTCCCCTATATTATATATGTGACATCACTGTGATCTAAAAATTTTTTGAAGACAAAATTAAAAATTAGGAGAAAAAAAAAAAGAAAGATGCAGACACTGAAGAAGAAAGGAAGAAATTGCCTTGCCACTGTACATACAGGGAAACACTTACTACAGTGATGAAAGGCAAAATGTCAAAAACAAAGTTTCATGATATTTTTCATTTTTAATACCCCAAATTATTTTTACTTTATTTTAGCTTTTCTAAATTACTATGTATTCTATTTCTAATCTTTAATCCTATCTTTACAATTTCATTTCCTACTAATTGAATTTGGCAATATATTAGGCTTAATTTTTGAAGAAGTTTTGAATCACAGAGGGGTTCAATTATGGCAGGGAAGGAACACTGTGTGGTGTGTTATTTAAGGGGGACACATGGTTGGGAGGAAGTTCTCCAAAGTATGTATATAGGATATATAAAAATGTTCAGATACTTGTTGGGTATTGTCATAGTAAGTAGAGTTACAAATGAAAACTGAGGGAGTGCTGAGTTCCTAGCCAGGGGAGCTCTGTCACATTCCCCAATGGATCAGCAACAATCCCCCAAATGCAAGGGCAAACGATAAAGAAGGATGCTGCAATGATGAGCCCTTGATACGGATGACTATGCTTATGAGTCTGTGCACCTGAAACTTGAACTAGGCCTAGAGCTGTAGGGTGCCTAAGAGTTACCTCCTGAGAACCTCCATGTTGCTCAAATGTGGCCACTCTCTAAGCCAAACTCAGCATGTAAACACATTACCTTCCCTCCACCATGGGACACAACTCCTGGGGATGAGCCTCTCTCGTGCTGAGGAATTACTACCAATCGCTAACTGGTGATGCAACTAGGAAAAGACCTTGAATAAAAGGGGGAAATGGTAAAGACAAATGAGTTTATATGGCTAAGTGTCTACAAAAAAGAGTCAGGAAGTCATCAGAAGGGTCGTGCTTACTCAAGCCTCAGAAGGATCCCAGAGACAGCCAAAGTAGATAAAACCCTAGGTTCCCATTCTCCTGAGGTCTATGGAGACACACAGGTTCTATGATGATGGCAGTTGGCTCTGGAGTTCAGTGCCATGTCAGTGGGCCACACTTTGGAATTTGTGTTCCTGAGTTTGATGAAGTTGGACTCATATGTGAACTTTCTACATGTGCCTCTTCTGTCACTTTTACTGAACCAGTGATTGTGCTGGGGGTTGGTGTATACCCAGGAGACTTCAATCTCTTGACTGGCCATGTGCCAACTGGGTCCTGAGCTTCAGCAGAATTGCAGCTCTTACTCTCCAGTTTGTTGGATTTACCCAGGTCAGCTAACAGGGAGGTGAAGATGGTCAACAGGGAACTGAGAGTGCCTACAAATCCAAGCAGGAGAATTGCATCCAGCAACCATGTGGGATCTAGGCCCCCTCTTGATATAGAGGTGGAGTGGACATCACTAACCCATGGTCCACAGGATGGAGGAATAAAATATGGATTAGTGTGAACTTACTGTTATTCTCCTATAGAACTATTGTAACTAGTAGTGAAGGAAACTGTAGGAATGAAGTGGAGAAAGTGTCTACAGAAAGTGCTGAGAGTAGAGAGAGGGAAGAAGAAATGAGATGTGGGGGCATTTTCAGGGCTTGGAGTTCTCCTAAATGATATTACAGGGACAGATGCTGGACATTTTCTACCCTGCCATAACACACTGAATGTACTGGGGGAGAGTATAAACTACAATGTTAACTATAATCCATTCTGTGCAGCAGTGCTCCGAAATGTTTTCATCAAATGCAATGAATGTGCCACAATGATGAAAGAGGTTGTTGATATGGAAGGAGTGGAGGGTGGGGTGTGAGGTATGTGGGAACCTCTTATAGTTTTTAATGCAACATTTTTTTTTAACCTATGTATCTTTTTAAAAAGGCAATATAATAAAAAATAAAAATAAATAAATTAAAAATAATAAATAAATAAAATCAGGCAAAGGTCCCAAGCAGACAATCCTATAAAGAGGATATGCAAATGACCAATGCAGACTTGAGCGTGTACTTGACAACATTAGGCAGGGAAATGCCTAAGAGTCACCACTTCACACCAACTAAGGTGGCAATAACCACAAAAATGGAAAATAAGTGTTTGCAAGGATGTGAAAAAATTAGAACCCTCATACATTGCTATTAGGAATGTAACAACGGCACAGCTGCTGTAGGAAACAGTATGAATTTCCCCAAAAAGGTAAAAATTATATCATCTAATAACTCATCAACTCCATTCCCAGTTACATGCCCAAAATTATTATAAAGTTATGTCCATGCAGAAACTTAAACATAGATGGTTATAGCAGCATTATTCATAGTAACTCTTTGGGGTACAATTGTGTTCCCCCAAAAAGGTATTTTGAAGTCCTACAGCCCACTACCTGTGGATGTGACATTATTTGAAAATAGGGTCATTGCTAGTAGAATTAATTGAGTCAAAATGAAGTCATACTGAAATAAGGTGTGTCCTTAGTCCAATATACCTGGTGTCCATATAAGAAGAGGAAATTGAGATACAGACATGACAGATACACAAAGAGGAGAGAAGAGAAGGCACATGGAGACAAGAGAAAAGTCCACTTAGAGATGGAGACAGAGATTGGAGTTATGCAGGCACAAGCCACGAAATGCCAAAGACTGCTGTCCACCACCTAGTCAGCAGAGAGGTATTGAACTGATTCCTCCTAGATGTTCTAAAGAGGGCATGGCCCTGGGCACTCCTTGGGTAGGACTGCTAGTTTCCAGAACTGTGGGAAATCACTTTTCTCTTTCCTTCAGTCACCCAGTTTGTGATGATTCATTAAGGCCACCCTAGCAAAGTAAGACACTAGCCTAAATTTGGAAACAACCTAAATGTTCATCAAGGGATAAGTGAATGAACAATTTGTGGTAGATATTCATAGTGGGCTATTATTCACCCATAAAAAGGAATGAAGTACTGATATTTTTACAAGTTATATGGGCATTGAAAATATTATACTAGTCAATTTTTGTTAGGAGAAGAAATTAGTACATCACTCCATGGTATACTATTCAGCAACAAAAGAGAACTATTGATACACACATAAACATGGATAACCTCAAGAATTTTATAAGCATAAAAATGCAATCTCAAAAGATCAAATTTTTAAGTCACAATATTTAAGGAAATACAAATTAACCATATTTCAGGCAAGAGATATTATAATGAGGTCATGGGTGAGAATCATGACAATTGACATAGGGAATAATGAATCCATTGCATAGCATTTAAACCCCTTGGATGTGCTATCTGCTTGCATGTAGAGAGTAAGAAAATCAGAGAACCATTGATGGTTTTGTGATATGTCGCTTATGCATCATGGTCAAAGAAAATTTTCTTTAGTAAGATAAGTGTAACCCATAACTACTATACCTCATTATCTTGGAGGAGTAATGATATACAATGTAATAAAAATTATGAAATGCCATGTCTTTCTTTCTTATCCTACACATCCATGTCAACCTCAAAATTCTCCAAAGGAATCTCTGAGTATGGGGAGGGTGGTGGCCAGGTGGGGAGGGGAGCTTCTCATATGACTTCCACGAACCAGTGTTCTTTGCCCCTACCCATGTGTCCTAGCTATTGTGCCTCTCCTTCTGACTAATTCTGACATAAATCAGGATACTGGAGTTACATCAGGCTCTTGCCAAGGGCATCGCCCAGTGGTGGAGTACCCTTACCTTGAAGTATAATCCTAATTAATATGTTAATATATATTAACCTAAGTGTCTATAAAACTTATGAAACAGTCTTATTGTCATTCACAGAGGGACTACTGACACTCTTGGGTATTCATGTTAAATGCACTGGTGGCCCAATATTTATAGAAACCTTGATTGCAAGGAAATATTTCTTAGGGGATAAATAAAATAATTAAGTGAAGGAAATATAGTGTATCTATTCTTCTGAATACTCTGAAATAAATCCTTCACTTCAGCTCCTTAACCAGGTGCTATTAGTTCTTCTAGTTTGTTTTTTGTTTTTGTTTTTTTTAATTTCTCTCCCCTTCTGTCCCCCCGCTCCCAGTTGTCTGCTCTCCATGTCCATTCACTGTCTGTTCTTCTGTGACCGCTTCTATCCTTATCAGTGGCATGGGGAATCTGTGTTTCTTTTTGTTGTGTCATCTTGTTGTGTCAGCTCTCCGTGTGTGCGGCGCCATTCCTGGGCAGGCTGCCCTTTCTGTCGCGCTGGGTGGCTTTCCTTACGGGGCACACTCCTTGCACGTGGAGCTCCCCTACCCAGGGGACATCCCTGTGTGGCACGGCACTTCTTGTGCGGGCCAGCTCCACACAGGTCAAGGAGGCCCGCGGTTTGAACCGCGGACCTCGCATGTGGTAGGCGGACGCCCTATCCATTGGGCCAAGTCCGTTTCCCCTATTAGTTCTTTTATAGAAAAATATAATGAATTATGTTTTGCTGTCACATCATGCTCTTAGCGTAAACACAGGTATGGTAAAAAAAACAAACAAACAAGAAAAACCAAATGCTATGCATGAATGAGGTAATGTGGGAGTTTCTGAGAATAAAAATTACCTCACATGGTATTCTACTTATACATAGGCACAGGAGAAATTTTTCTATAAAGGAATATTGCTCCATATCTAAGAGAACTGTCCTTTGCTAAAAGAAGTCAAGAATTTTGCAATTGATCTTGTATCACTCTTTGCACATGCTATTAGTATGTTTGGTACTATTCTTTTAGAGGTTTACAATTTTTATATTTGGTATCAAATTTTGAAATCCTGAATGACTGTTATTTTGTTTTTTTAATTTATATTTTTATATATTATTATAGTGTTACTTGAAGAATTTTGGAAATAATGTAGGATATACATTAAATAATATTCTCTCTCCATTGCTGGCTTCCAATAATGACTGTGCTAAGTATATTGACACCCAATTTCAAAAGTAAAAATGTTCAAATCCCAGATAAATAATTATTAGCTACCTTGTCTAGTGACTGTTACTTAACCCTCCAGTCTTCAGCTTGTGATAAGAGGCTTAGAAACAGTTAACATCTCTTAAAAATATGAGATAAAAAAGAAAAAAAGGAAAGTGACTTAGAATAATGCTTAGAAGATAGAAGACATGATATCAACATTTCTATAATTGTTTATTTCTGGTTTGTTGTTTTTACCATATCTGTAAATGGATTCTATCATAGATACCATTGGTGGAAAATATCTGACAATGATTGGATCCTTTAATGGTCAGTGATTTCTAATTGGGCTAAGTTCTATTTTTGTAGTTTCTATCCCCTAGATCTTATTATATAGGGAGCTGTCTCTGGGATTTGATGGGTGACAACATTGTACTTCGGACTAACACAATCCTCCTTTTAAAATCTGGACCAGTATCCTGGTTTATTATCCTTCAAAGGTTTTGCTTGGTGATGATTACTTAGATGGGTTCTTCCTTCGTGTAAGATGTTCGGCACATCTGTCCACTGGCTCTCCAGAAATCTCAAGCATTGCCTAAATAAATACCAGCCTATACCTGGGGAAACTGTTATTTAAAAATACAAGAATAGAAGAAGGGTTGTCAGGGAAAACAATGCCAATGTCCCTTGACAGGTTGAATTTGAAATGTCTTAAGGACCTCTTAGAGAATATGGCCATTATTTTGTTATCCTAATGAGTTTGAAACTGACGTGAGATTTTTAGTGAAAGGCAATATAGAACTCCAGAAACCTTTAACATGAAGGGTATAGGCAGAAGGAGAATCCAGGAAATAAGATAGACAAAGAAAGAGCTAGGAAGCATCAGATAAAATGAGAACTGTGTGACAGAAAGAAAAAAAAGGAAGGGGGGGAGGTCAGCAAGTATAAATTGTTGGAAATAAAGTACTCTATTCAATGGAAAAAGTGACATATAATTGATGATATTTATTAACATGTTTTATTTTAATTCACGGAGAAGGGAAAAATAACAAAAGTCCATAAAGGAAGTTAAAAATGGATGTGGTGGAACGTAGACTTCATTTTTAAGAGAAGCATAATTAAGAGAGAAACTAGTGAAATTGAGACAAAGAGTGATCCAGACCATCTCAGAATTTCTAAAATTGGCAAGTATTCATTAAATATGCACAAAACAGGGTAAGTAATTTGGGAAGTGTTGCCATTGGGGAGGCAGTTTGAAATCTTGAATACCTTACAATGTAGGTCTCATTGAGAATGTGATCATGGAATGAAGATTTGAGGAAAGTGAAGAAACCAGTGAAGTTATACATGGGGGAGATCATTTCTGGCCAAGGAATTAGCTAGACACCTAAGGTGACAGCAAGCTGGTAGGGTCAAGAAGCAGCAGGGAGACCAACACTCCAAGGACTATCAAGGTTGAGACAGAAAAGAGGAGCTTTAGGGGTTTACATGGGAGGTCAATGATGAAGAATTGTAGAGAGACGTAATGATGTTGACTTTTACTCTAAATGAAATGGAGAGGCAAATCATCATCTCATTATCAAGAGAAGAATAAATTGGAATCATGTGCCAAGTCTGATTAGATGGACTTTATTAGTGATAATATACAACATTTGATTAATTCTAAAAAGTACTGGCAAATTTCAGAAGGGGAGAGGCATGGCAATAACAGCATGGATAAAAAGTCTCAGAGTCTTAATTGATACCAATTGCAATGTCTTTTGCATTATGATGTAACTGATGAAGAAAAATAATGGTGTGAATTTAAGCTACATCCAATAACAATTTAGAACTTAAGCCAGGGCTATAATTTTCAAGCCAATGTATAAGGGTACAGTATATTGTGAAAACTCACAGCTTTCTGGAATAGTGATTTTGGTCAGCTTGGCCAAATTGTTTTCAGAAATCATTGGGTCTAAAGATTGTATATGGGTCACAATAAAAACAGCCACATACATATCCCTTTAGAAATACTATCAATGACTTCCAAAACAACATGAAAACATGACAAAGGAAATATATTGACTGTAGAAACACCAGGTAGTTTGGATCTCCATGGAAGAAAAATGTCCTTTTTATTGCATTACGTAATTGTTCTGCACAGTATGATGCATTACAACTTTGAACCAAGGACAAAGAGCAATGAACGGATTAAGTTTTGTTAAGGGCTCAGGAATTGAGAAGAGAAGGAAGGCCATCTTTGAAGGTTATTGACTAGGTGTTCATCTTCTGTTGTCACCTTTCCCATCATCCCATGTATGCCTTATGGACAACTTTCACTCATAAATTCAGAGAACAGCATGTAATGACTAGCTAACAACTAATCATTATGGAGGAAACTTTCTTTCTAGCAAGACTCAGCACATGCATTTGAAAGATGCATTTCTTAGGGAATGCTTATAATTTAGAGTGGAATTTTATACTGAAATGTGACATGAATGAGCAATGATTAATTTATGCTCATTTATTTGTTGAAACTGCTCTTGGGCATATATAATAGAGATTTGGGTTATGGAATTCCTTTACGAAAAAATATTTCTCTTAAAGCTGTATTATAAGGGAACATAAAGGGTAAATTATACTCAGTTACTTTAGTACTTGCTTTCTCTATCATGTGCAATCCATTTTGATTTTCTGCAGTTTCTGGTTAACATGGAGAGTGCCATTTTCTTTATTTTAAACTTCTAGAACAATGAAAACTTTCGTTGTCAATGAACTGAATCATAACCAAAAGTAGAAAGGGCATTGTATATTGTATCTATTGTTCAGCAAAACACTACTACACTGTTTAAATTCAATTTAAATGAAGCAACTTTATTGAACATATACATAAAAGGCAGTACAATGAATGGAGAGAGGGCAGGATCTTGAGTTAGACAGACTTTAATGCTGAGTTCTGTATCTGGGAAGTTACATCACCTTACAGAGGCACAATTTCCCCTTTCTAAGATAGGGATATGAATGAATATCATATATGTGTATTATAAGTACGAAAATATATGTTTAAGGTAACACAAAGTTTGGTAAGGGCCAGGAATAAGTAGATGCAACATTAATAGTTTATTATATTTGTATATTATATACTGATTAGAGGAAAAATGAAACACAGTCACTGTACTTTCTCAGTATTATACTCTAATTCTGAGTATAGATGAAAAAATAGAAAAATTAAAGGATATGTGTAAATATATATATATATTAAAATGCAATACACAGCATTTATCCTGGTTGTTAAAGTTTAAAGTTAAAGGAAAATAACCAATATCTTCAAAAAATAGTGATGTTATTCATATACATTTTGATATAATTTTGTTTTTTGCACCCATTCATATATTAATGTTTCTATAGTTCCATTTCATACATTTACATAATTATACATATTTACAACATACAAACCAAAACCTGCTAATAAAGGTTAAAAAAAAGTCAAAGATCATAAAAGAAGGAATCTCTCAGAAATTTACACATAAAAATTTAAAATTAAACAAAGATAAATACTTGAAAAAACACAGTTTGAATTATTATCAAAGGGTCTCATGTAGCATCTATCACCCGGAAAATAGAGAATGCACTTTCTTTGGGAACATAAAATGACCTTTAATAAACTCTCAATCAAAGCAAGTCCCATTGAAGCCTTATCACACAGATCAGTTTCTCAGACCATAAAATATATGGCCAAAATGATTATAAAATGGGATCCAAGACATCTAGCACCAGCTAGTATGAAGTAAATCAAATATTCTCCAACTGATTACAACTACAATTACTTGATAATATATAAAATACAACAGCTGAAACTTTAGGAAATGAAGCCACGTTGGCAGTAAGTAGAGAAGAGCATAAAAGCTTGAAGAAGTTTATGGTCTGAGGAGATATTTCTCTATGTGTACACACACGTGTGTATACGTGTGTGCATGTTTCCCAGCACTGGAGCTGTGATAAGCTGTGACAAGCAGTGCAAGATAACAAAATGCTAAAAAGAAAACCCACAATTATGGCCAGAGGAAAATGGACTCCTGTAAGCAAGAGAGTACTGGAAAAATTGTTTTCTCTTTTTGTTTTGTTTTCTTATTTTTTATCTTTGACCCTGACTCAAATGTGGCCCCAGTCATAGAACAAAGGCAGATAAAACTCTAAGACATGTACCAACTTTCTCAAGAGAGGACCACCAAAAGAGATATGTGTGGCCAGGAGAATGTGAGGAAAGTATCAGAGAGAAGAATACTAGGGAAGAAGAGCCCCTAAAAAATGTAAAAACCAGCACATGCTCCAGGCACTTCCTGGGCTGCCTATATACAAAACAAATGCTAAATAACATAACAAAGGTGTTGCAAACAGAACTGCATTGTAAACCATGGCCCTGGAGGTGGAGGGCTCCCTCAGCAGTCCACAGACAAGGAGGAACCAACTCAGCAGAACGAACACTATGATGGCTTCACTGACGATGGAACCAGCACCCTTAGAAGGAGAGAAAAACACCTTCTGAAGAAGACTGTAACAGGACAAAAATTACCAACATGTAGTATTCAGGATAC
Organism: Dasypus novemcinctus; assembly: GCF_030445035.2. Classification (NCBI taxonomy): domain Eukaryota; kingdom Metazoa; phylum Chordata; class Mammalia; order Cingulata; family Dasypodidae; genus Dasypus; species Dasypus novemcinctus. The sequence continues at coordinate 2,556,664 of NC_080677.1, forward strand.
ACAGTGCACAGTCCAAAATTGTTTGACATAAACAACCAGGAAATCGTGAGCAATTTAAAGAAAATAAACAGTCAAAGGATGCTGACCCTGAGGTGATTAATATAATAAAATTGTTAGAAAAATACTTTAAACAGTAATTATAACTAATGAAAAACACACTTGAAATAAATGAAAATGTAGAAGTACTGAGAAAAGAAATATAAATTGTTTGGAGAAACAAATAGAAGTTTTACAAATGAAAAATACAATGTGTGAAACAAAATTCACTGATTATCCCCAATAGCAAAATAAAGAGGAAAGAGGAAAAGGGGATGAACATAAAGAAATATAAACAAAAATTACCCAACCTGAGAAACAGAGAATAAAAGATTAAAAAAATAAATAAAATGATCCTCAAATACTGTGTCATTGGGTCCTAGAGAAATAAGAGATTTGTGTAGAAAACAATAATAAAGGTGACAAAATTTCTGAATTTGGTGAAAAATATATATTGAAGATTCTGAATGTTCAAAGAACTCTGAACAGGATAAACTTAAGGAAAACTGTACTAATGTATATTACTATCAAACTTAGGATACCAAAGAGAAAGAAAACTTCTTAGAAATGCAACAGAAAAACAATATTTGGATGATTTTGGGATTTCTCATTAAAAACTTCAGAGGCTAGAAGTTCCTGGATCGATTCTTTTAAAGTTCTGAAAGCAAAGAACAGTATCTCAAAGTCCAATATATATAACATTCAGAAAAGAAAGCAAAAATAAAGAAATCTCAGATGAAGGAATATGAATGGAATTGTCAGCAGAATTTTCCTAAAAAAAATCGAGACTGTGGTTAGGGCTGAAGAGAAAGACTAGAGAAGAGCAACAAAATTCATAAACCTTTGGATAAATAGAAAAGATGAGTATTCCCTTTATTAAAATATTTATACCTCTTAAAAAGAATAAGTACAATATTGACTGGAGGAGCTTTGAATATATGAAGGTAAATTCATAACATAAGAAGGAGGGCAAAGAGACCCACATCTATATATATATATGTGTGTGTGTGTGTGAGAAACTTTTGCGTTTTATTTGAAGTGCTAAGATATTAACTCTAATTAGAGTGAGAAAGGTTAGTTATGTGTAGAAGAACTGAGAGACTATTTTTAAAAACAACATACCAATAGATAACTGAATTTAAATAGAACACTAAAAATAGCCAAATAACCAAAAAGGAGTCAGGGAAGGGTGAACAGAAAAACAATAACACTGAAATAACACAGAGGAAAATAAACCATAAAATAGTTTACCTAAATTCATCCAAATCAATCATTACAAGATAATAAATGATTCGTTTATGCTCCTAATAACTGTACTTCAAGATGTATGAAGCAAGCATTTATAGAACTTATAGCACAAAGAAAAATTCACAGTTAGATGTGATATTTCACAACTCCTATCCCCATAAATGATGGAGAAAATAGACCAAAAGAGAAAAAAATTAGCAAGAATAAAGTCCTGAACAATATAGGAAGGTACCTCTAGGGAGCATTCCATACAATAAATGCAGAATATAGATCCAAGGTAGATCATAGTCTGGGCCTCAAAGGAAAACAAATTTAAAGGAATTAAAATTATACAAAGTATATTCATTGACAATAACAAAATTTAGAGCTAAACATTATCAGAAATATAACTGGGATAGTCTCACATGTGAAAATTGAAGGGTACATTTCTAAGAAACCCATGGCTGAAAGATGAAGTCACAAGGGAAATTCAAATTAAAAAAAAAAAAGAAAATGTGACATACTGAAATATATAGGGTATAGCTAAGAACAATACTAAGGGGGAAATTATACCATTAAATATTTAATTTAGTAAAGAAGAAATATTTCAACTTAATGATATAAGTAGTCAATTTTAAAATCTAGGAAAAAGAGAGCAAATTAAACCTAAAACAAGCAGATACCAGAAGAAAATGAAGATAAAATAAAAAGTCTATGGAATTGATAAGAGAAAAACAAAGGGAAAAATTAAGGAAATTAAAATCTGATTCTTTGAATATATTAATATAATTGATCATTTATAATCAAGACTGATAAAGAAAATAAGACATAAGATGCAAATTACCCATATCAGGAATAATTAAGAGGAACCTTTACAGTGTTTGAAGACAGGAAAAAGGTAAGAAAATACTGTGCACAGCTTTGTGCCCATACATTTCACTCCTCATATGAAACTTTTTGACTTTTTGAACAAAAGGAAAGAAAGAAAGAAACCACAACGCTCATTCAAGAAGAAACAGACAACTTGATTCTTCTTGTGTTTATGAAAAATTAGGTTTGTAGTTAAAAATGTTCCAACAAAGATAACCCCAGGCCCGGAGGGCAAATTCTGCAAGAAATTTGTGGAAGAAATAATGCTAATTCTAAACAATCTCTTAGAAAAAAAGAAAAGAGGATACTTCCTAACACATTTTAAAGGTCAGCATTGTCCTAATAGCAAGGTCAAAGACATTGCAAGTCATAAAAATAGAGACCATGGTCCCTCATGAACATAAATGTAAAAACTTCAAAAAAATATTAGCAAGCTGAACCTAGCAAAAGTGAAAAGGCAATTCATCTGAAACAAAATGAAGTTTATCTAGGAATTTAGAGGTAGTTTAAATTTGAAAATCAACATGGTTCACCATATTAAGAAGTAAATGAGGAAAAACCATATGATCATCTCAATAAATCCAGACAAAGCATTTGGAAGATTTCAATCCATTACTGTTAAAAACTCTCCACAAACCAGAGATAGAAGGAAACTTCCTTGAATTGTTGAAGGGCAGTAAAAACCAACTTGTATCTATCTATATCTTTATTTATACTGGTATCATATGTATTTCAAATATCAAGAAATAAACAGATTAACTTTGTTATTAAAGTTTAACCCACAAGCAGACAAGAACACAGATAAAAATATGTACATCTGATAAATTAACACAAAGTTGCAACCGCGCCACCCAGGTAAGAAATGGAACATTTGCCATTTGCAGCAGTGGAGACACTGCCCGCAAGCCTGTCCACACTTTCTGCTGAAGAGGAACCACCATCTTGATATATATGTTTTGTTTTGTGTTAGAAACAAAATATTTTATTTTGTGCCTGGCTTCTTTGCTGAAGAAAGCATTATTCTTATCCACATTTTTGTGTGTGCCAGTGATTTTTTTTCCCATAGTTTTCATAGCTGTCTAGAATCCTATTGGACAAAAAATACCACAGCTGATTAATCCATTCTTATGCAAATTGACCTTCAGTTTCTTTACAGTTTTTGGCTTTTGATAAAGCTATAGGAGCATTAATTTGCATGTGTCTTAGTGCTCATTGCATGCATTGATTGCTGAATCAATCATCTGAGCGTGGAATTTGTAGGTCATAGGTTGTGCTCATTTTTAACTTTTGTATAGAATGACAAATTGTCTTAAAGTCAGTATGCTGATTTATACACTCAACAGAAGTTCACTGAAACAAAGAAGGTTGTGTTTGTTCTATATACTCAACAAGGCTTCATATTTTACTATTTTTAATTTTAGCCCTTCTGGCAAATATTGGGGTTTTAACAACACTTCCTGAATAACAATGATGTAAGCGTTTTTCATCTGTTTTTGGCATTTGGATATTCTTTTTGCATAAAATGCCTGTTTTAGTTTCTTGCCCATGGTTTTATTGGAATGTCTGTACTTTTCTTTCTGATGTGTAGGACAGAATCTTATATATTCTGTGTATGAATTATTTGTTCTTTATATAGGTTGTAAAGACTCTCCCATTATGGGTGTATTTTCAATTTCTTAATGGTATTTTGTTTAAAGTACAATCATCTTTAGGCTTTGAAGTAGCCCAGTTATTCATATTTTCCATTATAATTAATATGTTTTTGAGTCCTATTTAAGAAATATTTTCTTAGATCAAGGTTATGAAATATTCTCCTATATTATTTCTAAAATAATTTTTTTCCCTCTCACACTTGTATACAAATTTCATCTTCGACTTACTTTTCACGTGTGATGCAAGTTAAGGGTCAGTCTTCATTGTTTTCACTATGGAAATCCAATTGGCCCATTACTATTTATTGAAAATAATTTCATTTGCACTCTACTCAGCAGTAGTACTTTTTCTGTGTATTATGTATTCATATATGTATTTGTCCTTTTTGTATACTATTCTATTTCATTGGCCTATTTGCCTAGACTATCACCAAAATTGCATTTCTTAGTTATATTTTTACCATACCTCTAATTATCATTAGTGTATTATTTATACAAGTTAGTCTTGGCTCATTTTAGTCACTTGCAGTCCATATAGAATTTTACTGACAAATTTTCAGTTTATCTCCACTCCAACACCCTCATAACAGGCACATATTGGACAATAACCTAAACAGGCTTTGCTGGGGATTGAAAAGAATATAGGAATCAATGTGAAATAATTGATATCTTAACAGTATGAATTTTTCCAATCCATGACGATGGTATATTCCTTCTTTTAATTTCCCTCAATTGTGCTCTACAGTTTTCTTTTTCTAGTCCTTGTGACACGTTCACAAAATTTGTTCTTATGCTTCACTGAATTTTATATGAATTATATTTTATTTTAAAATAACTCTGTTCTATGATTCATTGAATTCGGTTTTTAAATGATGCACTGGCTTACATTATTTTGAGAGATACTTTCCTTGTTCGAGTACTGAGGCAACTGCCACCTTTTCTGTGTTGTGCAGTATTGTTCACACTCCCAAGGGAGTTTTTATTTCTTTACATGTTATTCATAAAGTGATATCGACCCACACCGAGGCCTTGGGCACTGTCCCTTGGGCACTTCCATGGCTGTGCCCGTGTTCCCCTGTGCCTCCATTCGCCTCCTGAGTGCAGGCGGTGGAGGCTGAGTTCAGAGCCTGGTGACTGCATTCACCAAGCCGGCCTGTCTCTGACACGCGCAACCAGTGCAGCGCCTGGGAAGGCAGAATTGTGAGCCGTTGCCCCGTCCAGGTCAGTGTCCTCCCTGCTCACTCACCGGACCCCTGGGGTTCTTGTCGAGACACAGGCAGCCAGCATGAATTCTGCTGCTGATTTGCCTCTACCTTAATTTCTGCTCTGGTTTTCTGTAAAGTGTCTCCTTAAAATAACTGTAAAAAGAAAGTGGGGGACTGGGGAGTTCTATGCGAGGCACCCTGAAATCCTTGAAAGATAGAACCCACGCCACGGGAGAGATTTGAAGATTTTAGGACTGTAATTCAGGTACAAAAATATACAAGAAGGAAATGATAGTTGGGGTTTGTTCAGCTCTTTGTTGAGGATATATGCTCTTTTTATGACTTTGAAATAATGTTAAAAGTCTAAGCGTTTTCCCAGTCAGGTGCAAAGTGATTTGATTTTAATGCATAAGCATTAATTTTCATCTACGATTTGCACAACATATTTCCTCTGACAGGCCATGGCCAGCAACTTACTTCACAGCAATTTATACATTTCTCTAATAAGTTGTATTTTTTTTTAAACTAGGCTATCTTTGCTTTAATAAAAATGTGAAAATGTAATACCCATTCGCTAATTAGGTTCAGAAGTTTACGTTCTCTCTCTTGGAAGGAATACTTATTTGAAGAATACCAATGGTTGGCGTCCTTTTACATATATACATACAAACACACATATACACACACTACCCACAAGATCCAGTATCATTCTGTTCTATGACTTCATTTTTCTAGGACAAAATAAAACCATCAGACTATATGCTGAATTGTCTGCACGGGTAATTATAGATAGTATATTTCCAAGGAATTAGTGTGCTCTACATGTGATTCCGGGATTATTTTGGAAATGAACTGAACATTGAAATATAAGTAGGATTTTAGCCATAATGATGTTATTTCACCAGAATAAAAAAGGCTGACATTATAAATTGGGAACTATGTGTAGACCTGTGATCTCAGAATTTTTATGTTATCAGCTCTATATGGATCTTTTATATTTTCAATAAGAGTGTGTTGCATGCCTCTGGAGTAGTAGTTTTATTTTCCATATAAATCAAGAATGCAGAGACACCCCCACCCCACCCCACCCCCCCCCGCATTGGAAAAATACAGAAAATCTCACTAGGGCCTAGAGTAATGTAAAAAATACTACAAAGAATACATAAAGGGAATGAATAAGAAATGTGGAATGCTCACTCTTTTAGGGGAAAGGGGCATAATTTAGGAGAAAGGATGGACTCTTTCATCATGAATTGGAATGATTTCTGACAGATAAGCCATCACTCATTGTTGTAAGCAATACAAACGGTTTTGTCTGTTTTGAGGAGAAAGGAAATACCTTTAAACATCACCGAGAGACGTGGATGTGCCTCAAGTGATTGAGCTCTCACATACTACATGGGAGGTCTATGGTTTGGTTCCTGGTGCCTCCGAAAGAAGACAGAGCTGGTGTGAAGGGCAGGTGTAGTGAGCTGATGTGACAGGATGATGCAACAAGAGACACAAGAAGAAAAACATAATGAGAGACAAAACAAAGCAGGGAGCAGAGGTTCTTGGTGCCTCCTAAAGAAGACAAGCAAGGCAGCAAGTTGGTGCATTGGGCAGCGGGACCACCTGATGCAGCAAGATGATGTAAGAGGAGACACAAGAGGAAAGAATCATAATGAGAGGTACAACAAAAGCAGGGAATGGAGGTGGCTCAAGTGATTATGTGCCTGTCTCCTATCTCAGAGGTCCCAGTGCCTCCAAAAGAAACAAGGAAGGCAAACAGACACAGCAAGCAATGAGGAGGTGGGGAGAAATAAATAAATCAAAGAAATCGTTAAAAAAAAAATCACCAAGAAAACTGATCAATCTGAGGCATAAGCAAAATAGCCAGAAACAATGCCCCAATCATGTGAATAGACCCTGCAGGGTTCACCACTGCCATGCCACCAAGGGTGAGGTCTCCGCTTTCCCTTCTTGGCATTGACTGCTCAGCTTTCTCCCCATCATTACTGCAAGGTTGTTCCATGACATGTGGTCGTCTCTCAGCATCCACCGATCAGGATTCTCTCCCCCTCTGCTTCCAGGACCAGTGAAGACAAGGCAGTGCCTTGGATGGGCTACATTGAGTTCAATGTCCATGAAATAGACGGAAAGGAAACATGGAGAATGAGTGCAAGATTCCTGTGAAGGAATATTCTCCCAAAGCAAAGGATGTTGATGGGCATCCAAAATAATGAAAAATATTCCCTGTAGTCCCCACGTTGTCCACATGAAGAAAAGCAGTAAAGATTATTCATCCAGAGTCTGGCAGAAACTGGGGGTATGCCTGCAGCCCAGCCTGAAGGACTAAGCTGGAGATGAGCTGCTCGTAGGTTTTCCACACCAGGAGCTTTGGAGCAGCTTCCCTTCACCCTCAAGGTTTCCCGTGACTGGTATTTCCCAGCAAATATCAGACAATCTGTTATCAAGCAATCTTACTGCACAAGGTTACTCTCTGCTCCTCACGTGAAAGAGGAGAGCAGCAGTAAGCTCGAGCTCCACCCTGACTCAAGCATGTGTCTGTACTGGATGCCAAGAAGCTGGGCACAGTTGTGCCTGCTGCTTTCTAAAACTGAGTTTCAGCCTGAGGACAGGCAGTGCCAACGGCATCTCCTTAGAGTGCAATTAGCTCACTGCCCAATATCCCCGCACCTGCCAACACCCTTCTTAACATATGTATTTGTATACAGATGCAGGCTTATTTTTCCTCTGTATCTATATCTATCTATCATCTATCTCTGTATTCATTACAGAAAGACAGTCTCCATGTAACCCATTAAGAGATTTGGGTATATTGAGAACACTATATCCAGCTTTCTAACTTGTCAAATAATTCTAATGAACGCCTATCATTCTAGACTTTTATATTAAATAATGATTTAGAGATTATAGCAGAAGAGTTATAAAATCTTATGATATCTATACTCCATAGATCAGATAGTTCAAGGAGATATCAGTGCTATGTACATCTATAAAAAGAAAGTTTATGGAAAAATTGTTATCTATCTATAGGTATATATGTATGTATTTGATGTATGTATTTGATCTACCAAATTTAAGTATGACTATTCCCTTACAACTAGAAAACCAGTTAGACAACTTGAACAATACAAAAGTATCTCTTGGGAAGTGGTTGTGGCTCACCTGACAGAGCGTCCACCAACCATACAGGAGGTCCAGGATTCGGTACACAGGGCCTTCTGACCAGTGTGGTAAGCTGGCCCACACGCAATGCTGCTGAATGCAAGGAGTGCTGTGCCACGCAGGGATGTCCTCCACATAGGGGTGCCCCACATGCAAGGAATGCACCCCACAAGGAGCACTGCACAGTGTGTAAAAAGCACAGCCTACCCAGGAATGGCGCTGCACACACAGAGAGCTGACACAGCAAGAAGATACAACAACAACAAAAAAAGAAACACAGTTTCCTAGTGCCTCATGACAAGAAAGCAAGCAGACACAGAACACAGAGTGAATGGACACAGAGAGCAGACAGCGGGGGGAAGGGGAGAGAAATAAATAAAATAAATCTTTAAAAAAGAAACATCTCTTAATTAGCAAACAAAAAGGGAGTTTTGAGTTGTTAATCTGTTAGGTTATTAGTTTCAGGCTTGGTTCTAATCTGTTCAGAAATTATACTCTCAGCCAAGAATTTGGTAAAATTTATTTACGTATTTTTACATACAGCAGTAGATAGATATGTTGATTTTATTAATCATGATGTTCATATCTACATCTCTACTAATTTTTGTGTGTTTCATTGTTCAATCAATTACTTGAACAATTGTATTAGAATTTTCCTATAAGATTGTCGATTTCTCTATCCCTCCTTGTCATGTGGCCTAGTTTTTGCTTTGTATATTTGAAATAAAATGTTTTAATCAAATATATCATCCATATAAAAACATACACATTAAAAGCATGCAGCTCGATTAATAAACACATGCATCTGCACCTCACACCCAGGTAGAAATAGAACGTCACTAAAAACGGTAGTACTGCTACTTCCTCCCAATCGCTAAGGCCCTTCCCGGTGGAAACTGGCTTCCTTTATCATTTATCACAGCGTAATTGTGTCTTCTTTTGAGTTTCATATGAAAAGAATTGTAGCCTTTCAGGCGATGTCTTCCTGTCACGTATTTCTGTTACTGCTGTTCTACTCACTGATATGTCCTACTGACAACGGGCACAGGGGGTAAGAGACGGCTGCACGTTCTTCCGGCACTCCTCTCGTGGAGAGGTGGGGTCGGCAGTCCACCCTGTGAGATGTGGGGACCCTCGCTGTTTTTGACTAACAGAACACAGGCGAGGGACCCTGAGCCAGTCTTTAGGCCCAGATATGAACAGACAGGCTGCGTTCTCTCCCTGCCCCTTGAGACACCCTCGCTGAAAGTCCTGAGTGGACACTTGACCACCCTGTGGCCGCCATGACGTGGGGTCACGTGCAGGACTCAGGTCAGCGGTCCCGCCCGGGCCCAGTCTTGCAGTCACCCCACCAAGGGGTCATGTGAAAGCAGCTGTCCTAGCCCCCCAGCCCAGCCCAGCCGCTGGCTGAATAGGGCAGAGACCTCAGGAGACCACACACGCAGCAGGGGAATTGCCCAGGGGACCCAAACCAAAGTCCTGACCCACACGGTTGTGAGGTGAAACAGTTTTTTTCAAGGCATTCAGTTTTTCAGTTCTTCATTATACCCCAACAATAGATATCTGGGCCCTATATATATATATGCCAAATATGGACACATTTCTTTTTAGGATAGGAGTGCAACTGTTGAATCATAAAGTTTGCAATCATTCAGTTAGGGTCTATAATTCCAACCATTATTCACTAGTTGTTCTTACCAATTTTACTTTCTACCAGCAGTATATAAAAGTTCCAAGTTGATGCATATCCTTGTCAATACTTAATATTATTAATTAGTTTTTCCCAAGTTAGCTAGTCTCATGGATGAGTCAAAATATCCCACGGTAGTTTTAATTTTCATTTCTCTTATTCCTAATAAGATTGAATGTTGGGAAGCGGACTTGGCCCAGTGGATAGGGCATCCGTCTATCACATGGGAGGTCCGCAGTTCAAACCCTGGGCCTCCTTGACCCGTGTGGAGCTGGCCCTTGTGCAGTGCTGATGCGCGCAAGGGGTGCCGTGCCACGCAGGGGTGTCCCCCGCGTAGGGGAGCCCCACACGCAAGGAGTGCACCCTGTAAGGAGAGCCGCCCAGCGCAAAAGAAAGTTCAGCCTGTCCAGGAATGGTGCCGCACGCATGGAGAGCTGACACAACAAGATGATGCAATAAAAAGAGACACAGAGTCCTGTGCCACTGACAACAACAGAAGCGGACAAAAAGAACACACATCAAATGGACACAGAGAACAGACAACTGTGGCAGAGGGAGAAAGGGAAAGAAATAAATTTAAAAATCTTAAAAAAAATTGCATGTTGTTCACTGAGCCTTTGGATATGTTCTTTAATTGTTTGTGAACTCTTCTTACACTAAAAATATGTAGGTAAAGTCTTTTACCTGAGATGATACACTAGACAATTTGGAATATTCATCCTGTTCAGAAAACAGTCCAAAACCTGCATTTAAAAATAAGAATGTATGTTTGAAAACATCAGAGGGAGAACAGAGTAGAAAAGAAATACAAGGCCAGATCCAGAAGAAAAAAGGAATAGCAGAAAGGTGAGCCTGGAATCTAGGGATAAATTTCTCTGGGTATAATATCCATATACTTGGTATGAAATGTATGAGAACCTGGAAAAAACACTTTAAACATCATTAGAAATAGTGAAGGGAGAGGGCAGGGGATGTGTGGATTATAAGGCTCACCAAGGAGGATATGGCCCTGCTAATTAATTCAGGCTGTACATTTTAGCTTTACAATTAGCTAGTCTAAAAATACTAGTAAGTTGTACTAAAACAGCTTTTGCAGTGATTGAAAAATTACTTTCCATGCTGAAAGTTTCTGACTACAAGAAGAAATTTTTTTAAAAAAAGGAATTAATATGGGGTAAATTTAAATGGGTAGCACTTGTATAAAATAGTCTATCTTATTAAGTTTAAATGCATCTAACAACAGCAATAGCAAATAGTTTGAGATGAAAATAAATTGATGTAAAGATATTCTGAAGTATCATATATTTTGCAAAGTACCAATTTATTGTAAATGCTTAAGCTTTGTAGCAGTTTGGTATTATTGATGAATTCCAAAAAGAAATATTAGGTTATGTTTGTGACCTGATCTTTTCCTCTGGGCGTATGAGATCATATTGGATCCATAGGCTTTTTGATTAAGTAGTTTTGTAAACCTCTTATGCTAGTAGGGCGTTGAGTCCCCGCCCTCTGGTGGATGGGGACTCACAGACACAAGGCATGGCAAAGCACAGAGTTGGAGGTTTTTGATGTTCGAGTTTTGATGTTGGAGTTTGATGCTGAAGCCTTAAGCTGGAGTGCTGGGAAGACAGGAGCCCAAAGCCAGGGAAAAGCAAGCCCTGGGAAGAGAGGAACCCCGGAAGCCTGAACCCTTGCCGACGTTGGCAGCCATCTTGCTCTAAAACATGAAAGTACACTTTGGTGAGGGAAGGAACTTATGCTTTGGTCTGGTATCCGTAAGCTCCTACCCCTAATAAATACACTTTATAAAACCAACCAATTTCTGGTATTTTGAATCAGCACCCCTTTGGCTGACTAATACAAGCATCAAGAAGGTTTACTCTAATCTCTGTTAACAAATTAGTTTTATTTTCAGACTAGATTTTTTAAAAAGGGCCACCAATTAATATTTTATAATTTATTATTATATTAAATGTACATTGAACGTTAATGACAGAAAAACGTGCAATGTGAATATTAACCAAAATATTGCTCCCTTTAAGTTTCTGCCATTATCCTTACCATGTATGCAAGCTTTGTGGCTTGTGTTATTCTGTGTTCTTTGGCTAATTACGCAAAGGAGCAGGTACAGATCATATGAGATACTGACACAGTGAAGAAACAATTCTGGAAACTTCTGTCGCCATCATGATAGAGTAAATGAAACTGCATCAATTCTTCCACAGAAAACAACAAAAACAAGCCAAATTGGTGATATATATGAAACAATTGTTTCAAGACATTAGGATACCATGCAGTAAGTGGCTGTGGTCCCTGATCAAAAGGAAAGAGACAAGATGAGATCCACTTACTCCTTAGGTCTCCACATGGGGAAAATATATGAATCAAATTTCATGGCGAGGCATTTCAGAGAGAGCAGTGCTGTATCACTGAGTCGAGAGACAGTGATCAAAATTCAGAGAGGCTTAGGAATCTACAATCCAAGTGGAGGAGTGAACAACACAGAAAAAGCCAAACACACTGTAAAATTTCCCCTAAGTCTCTTGCTTAATTCTGAGACAAACATATGTAGGATGAAATTCTGTAAGTCCATCAAAGAAAAACTACCAGTAAATTGTAAGCTGAAAAATTCCTCAACACATCAACTAAAATGAAGACATGTTAGCCTGATGGACCAGAATGGAGAATACTCACTGAAAATCTAGGATATTCAGTAGAGAACATGGAATGACTGTGCCCTAGCAAACAGGCTAAAGTAACTGAATTAATGACTGCTCCACACTGACCTAACAAATGTAAAGTCAAGTTTTAGGAAGGACTAATTCTCAAGTTACTGAACTGCCTGTCAGACCAAATCTAAAAGAAGGCAATAAAATTCAGTTATTCAATAATTTAGTAATGCTTTGTCCAGCATCCAATGAAAATTGACCAAGCATGCTAAGAAGCTGGAATATACAGAAATACAAAGACAAAATAAAGAATTATTTAAAAATTAGCAATGACGAACAAAAGTTGACAGACTTTGGAACCTCCAGACACACACTATCAAATGGTAAATATGATAGGATATATAAAATACATTTCCCAATTTTATGTATTTAATTAATATAATTGAATGTTTAAAGAAAAAATGCTATATTAAGCAACTGATAACATGGATAGAAGAATGTATGACAACAACAGTACAAAGGATGAGGGGTAATACAAATATACTGTTGCAAGAGTTTTACACCATGTGTGAAGCAACAAAATATTAACAGACCAAGAAAGTTTATATGCATATTGTACACTATAAAGAAATCATTAAAAATAAAACTGAAAGAATAGCTAATAAGTCATGGTGAAAATTAAATGGAATAATAATTTTCTTCAGTTTATCCAAAAAGTGGCCAAATAATGTGAACAAAACACAGAATAAATATTAAGATGGCAGATTTTAATCTGGCCATATCAACAGTACATTAAATGTAAAGCATTCTAGCACTCCAATGAAAAACTAGTTTCTCAGAAAAGATAAAAGAGCAGGAAGCCCTCAATGCTGTCTATAAGCAACACACTAATAAAAAGACAGATAGGTTAAAGATCAATGGGTAGATACAGATATACCATGAAGGCACTAGTAATAAGAAAGCTCAGATGCCTATATTATTATCAAGCAAAGTAGACTTCAAAATGAGAAATAAACTGAGGATAAATAGAGACCTGCTATTGATGTGGGCTATGGGTGGGAGGCTCTTTTTCTCTTTGGAGATAACCTTAACCTAAGCTGTCTGTCCTGACTTGTGGGTGTGGGATGGTGACAGGCTGCAGTCCTGCCCTTGGTGACCATGGCAACGACTCCAGTCCCAGGAAAGAGTTTATCAATGCAAACTCTATAGACTTTGAATATTCAGGGGAAATGCAAACCAAATGTGCTAAAAGCTTATCTAGAATGTGTGAAGTCCATGATAAAGTGCACCTAGGATGTGGAAGATACATGCTAATTCAAGCCTATTGAGAACTGAAACAAAGGACCATTTGGCCTCTCCTCTCTGTGTAAAAGGGACTCAAAAATCTTGTTCGGGGCTCGGGATTGAAATAGAAAGCTCCAGAGTCCGGCCGGCCGTCAATAAACCATTTTTCCTTTTCAAAATCATTCCTGAGTCCTGGCCTCTCTATAGGCAAATAATTGAACCTCTCTCAAATTCTACAACATTATGATAATCAAAAGGGTAAGTTTTCAAGAAAAGATAATGGTCCTAAAATTGCAGGGGCAGTAAGACTGAGGGAAAGGAAAGGAAAAACAAACAAATCAAAGCTTGTAATTGGAGTTATCCTCACTGCCATCTCAACTACTGATAGAAAAAGTAGACTTGATATGAACAGAAGTTATCACCTAACTGGCCTGGCATTCATTGAACACTGTACTCAACGATGACAGAGCATACCTTCTTTACAAGAGCTCATGGATCTTTTACCAAAATAGATCATGTTGCTAAGACAAATCTCATTAATGCAAAGAATTAACAAAAAATAATTCTATGAAAATATAATACAAGAAGGCATTTGGGAAACGCCCCAAATATTTGAAAATTAAAGTACAGAGGTTGTATAACTTGCAAGGAAAGCAGAAATCACAAGGAAAATTATAAAATATTTGGAATTTAATAAGAATAAAAATGACCAAAATAAGTAGTCTGCAACTAGGAAAAACTTACAGGAAAATAAAATGTATTAAATACTTTAATTACTTAGATATTTTCCTATATTAATGACCACTAAATTGTTCTTCTCATCCTTTTGTCATTTCCAAAATATTTCCAATTTTGTGCTTAAACATTTTATATAAAATTCAAAAAGCAAAACTCAATGTCACAATCATACCTAAGAGGTTTACAAAGAGAACAAGTTAATGCTAAACAAAATAAGAATTGAGACAGATGTTATTTTGGTTAATAATGCCATTGCTTCATATTTGACTTAATTTATGTATTTCATATTTGACCTTAAAATAACCTGCAGATCACAGTTTACTGAGTTTGTAGTCTATATCAGAAATTATTTGGTAGTCTTTATATAGAGAGATTACAAACTCCTATTCAAATATTTAGTAAGAATATACAAGTTTACATTTTTTTTTTAACCAAGTAGTTCTGTTTTGCTTTAATTTGCAATTTCACTGAACTGAGCCACTCTTATCACAAATTTCATTTAAATAACTTCTGGATATTTTAATAATTTTATTCTCCCCCATGCCCTCTACAAATGGTAGCATTATGCTAAAATTTAGAGTTTCTTAAACCAAAGGTAATTATGTTCCATATTTTAAATGTGCAGTCTTTCACCAATCTAGTTGTATGACTTGAATTTTGGTCACTACCTGAGGTTTTATATTTTTGAAATCACCTTATATGGAGGGTCACAATAAATTTTAATAAAGTTATATATAAACATTTATTATAATAAGTGATGATGTATAACATGTCATACATAATTGTGATATATAATTTGCTTTACAATTATTAGACACATATTTATGCTATGCCAAGGGGATTATGTTTGACAGAAGTATTGTATGGTTTAAATTTTTCAGTTAAAGCCTCACAAACTCAAGACTCCAAATCTGATCATCCACTATGGTATTGAGATGGTTACATAACCCTTTTTTTTTTTTTTTGCATCTATTCATTTTAAAAATATCTGAAAACACTTATGTAAATATTTATAATAGTTTATTAAAAATATTTAATTTTGTTTGAAAGGAAAATTCATAAAATATCCACCTTATTTTTATGTTTTGCTTTTTTTCTTTCCTTTTTTAATTGCTTTTTGTTTGATCTACCCAATTAAGCTAAAAGCTACAATGAATTCCTTTCATTGTACCTCTCCATTTGGTCAGATCAGTTCTCATCATGTAAATATTTGAAAAAAAGAGGGGAACATTTTTTGTTATGCTCCACAAGCATATCTGGGATAATAGGTTTTGATTACTTCACATTTTTCTTCTTCCACCTAGTTCTAGATTGTATATCTGCCCATAAAGGAAGCCTCACTGCCTTTCAGGGAAGCTTGAGAAAATCTGCATAGACACCTTAAGCAATAAGGATAGCTTAGTAGACCAGAAAAACTACTACAGGGAGAGTGCTGCGCCTGGAGTGGGGTTCCCGGAGGATTGTTAAAATGAGTCTGCGGAAGCAAACCCCCGGGACTTCCAGTTGTGATAAAATTAAAATCTGGAGTGGATTATCAGGGGGTCCTGACTTGCCTGGATGGCAACGTGAATACAGCCCTGGAGCAGGTGGAAGACTGTAAATGGACAACTGAAGAGTGAGACTGGGGAAGCATTTATCCCAGGACACAATGTGCTGTGGGTAAGTACACAGAAGAGATGGATGCGAGGACACCAGAGGAGCAGGACTTTCATACTGGGATATATTTTTAATGAAATGGTGTTTTTATTTTTATTTTTTGGCTCTTTTGTTATCTAATTTGTCCTGTTTTCATAAGAGTTGGTGATTTTTCACTGATGTGGGATAAATGTATAAAATTGCTGGACTTAATTGTAAAAAGTTCTTTCACATTGATTTTCTTTTACCTTTATCCAGTATAAAGAAATCAAAAATAATTTGTAAAAAGATATAAAGTCTATTTTTTCCTACAAGATAATTTAACTTAAGTTCAAGCAATATGGGTCACTTTACTTTGCTTTATTTGGCTGACTAAATTGATGTGTCTAATGGACATATAATTAAAACCTTTCCAAGGTGTCCTTCATCCCATTCTCTCATTTGTCACACAAAATGCTTCAGTGAAAACGTCCCATAAAGACATGTAGTTTCAGTGCGAGGTTGTAAAGAGGCCATGAAGTCGGAAGTCCAGCATCTGATTTAATCACCTCGACAGAACTGGGGACCTGACGGTGGCGCTCGCCCAAGATGAGTGGGAGCAGCAAGGAGCCGGCTCGGGGGGGGATTCTGAGGCTCAGCAAGGAGCCGGCTGGGTGAAAACGCCCCCCAGCCGAGCCTGCGCCGTCCCCGCGGCAACCCCCCGTGCAGCTGGCCTTCTCAGGCTGTCTTGCCCCGTTCAGGGGCTCTGGCGTGGAGTTACTCTGCGTTTACAGACACCGCCGAGGCGGAGCTCTTCCTGCACATCTCTGGCGATCGTTTAGGTGAAAGCAAACCTTGAATTTATGAACGCATTCAGCTTCCCATTGCTAAACTGTGATTGGGAAGGAATCTCTCCCAACTCCTGCCTGGTGAGTGGCTTTTAGGGAGTCCTTCCTCTGAAGTCAGAGCGGCCTGAGTGACCTGCAGGAGGAGAGCACCGCGCAGGCCTGTTCCTTGGCGCAGGGCAGCTCCTCCCGGCTACGTGACTCCTGCTGAGAGCGTTTTCACAACGTACTGATGAGCTCTCCACAGCCCCGCTTAGTCTCTGAACAGTCCCAGTGCCGTCTCTAGCATCATCACCTCCATCTGGGCACTGGGGTTGGAGGAACTCCAGAGGACTGGCTGCGGGAACGCTGTGTTGCCCTCATCCTTCCCTCGCTCCCCAGTCTCAACAGCCCCTGTCTCAGGAGCTGGTGCTGTGATTTTGAATAAGTGCCTGGTTGCAGGATAGGAAAGGAGGGGGAGCAGGTGCTGGTGTGGAGAGGGCAATGTGCCCTTTTCCCTTTTCTATTTTGAAGATCAGAGAGTAATTGGAAACTATTTTTTAATTGATAACTGGGGACAGGTGAACAGCCATTTCACAAGGCTCATCTGTGTGCACATTGAAAATAGAATACTACATGCCATGCTTCAAAAAAAAAACAACTACTATCAAGATTATTAAGATCTGCCCTAGAACATGTGGTCTTCCTAGGAATACATACGACTAGCAAGATTAATGGGTACAGTAGGATCATAAGGATATGTCAAATCACGTAGAATATACATGAGTCAAAAGGCAGATCTCACTATCCTAATATGACCAATGACCAATTTTAACAAGGAATATTTAGTTGGATTGTCATCTTATTTTGACTTTTAGGATAAATAGTAATACAGTATGGATTACTAAATACCAAGGGTCTGACATATTCAATAATATGGTATTTTGCTTCTGTAGTTATTTGAAATTATTGAAAGGAAGAATGCCAGTGGGTGTGTGTTTGTGTGACTTAAACTGGAGTTGCTGACGTTACTGAGCCTTCCCATCTATGAAATAAAGATATTCCCACCCCTCAGAAAGTTAATACAATGACCATTTATTTCAAGGACTGGCTCACAATAGGTCATTACCAGATATTAATATTCTCTTCCCCTTCCCTGTAACATGGAGGGAGAAATCATGATTTTCACTAAGGACATATCAGAATATAATGTAGTATTTTTTAAGCCTCACTCTTAGCAATAATTTAGACCGTAAATAATCACTGACACTTCCAATTAATCATCTAGAGTAGAAACTCTAGACAGAATATCTTAAAAAATAAACAATTTGTAGGTTCCTGTAACCTTGGTTTCCAAGTGTTGGTTGTATATCTTGCCATTGATACACAGTATTTGACAGTTATCTTTGGGAACAACATAAATGTGTGTTCCATCTGTTAATCCATTTGTGGAAAATAAGACTTTTTTTTCTCTTTACTTTTTTTAAAATGTTACATTAAAAAAACATGAGGTCCCCATATATTCCCCACCCCACTCTCCCCACTCCTCCCACATCAAGAACCTCTTTCATCATTGTGGGACATTCATTGCATTTGGTGAATACATTTTGGAGCACTGCTGCAACATATGGATAATGGTAGTTTACACTCTCCCCCAGTCCATCCAGTGGGCCATGGCAGGACATACAATGTCCAGCATCTGTCCCTGCAGTACCACCCAGGACAACTCCAAGTCCTGAAAATGCCCCCACATCATATCTCTTCTTCCCTCTCCCTACCCTCAGCAGCTACTGTGGCCACTTTCTTCACATCAATACTACATTTCTTCCATTACTAATCACAATAGTTCCAATATCAGTAAGTCCACTCTAATCCATACTCTATTCCTCCATCCTGTGGACTCTAGGATGGTTATGTCCACTCCACCTCTATATCAAGAAGGGGCTTAGATTCCACATGGATGATAAATGCAATTCATATGCTTGCAGTTGTAGGTACACTTGGCTCCCTGGTGCAGTGGTTGACCTTCTTCACCTCCCTGTTAGCTGGCCTGGGTAAGTCCAATAAACCAGAGGGTAGGAGGTACAAGTCTACTGAGGCTTGGGGGCCTGGCTGTCACATGGACAGTCCAGAGATTCAGGTCTTCTGAGTATAAACCAACCCCAGCAACAACCAAAGGTCCGGTAAAAGTAACAGAAGTGCATGTGTAGAAAGGTCACATCTGAGTACAACTTCATCACACTCAGGAACACAAACTCCAAAGTAGGGCCAGCTGACATGGCACTGAAATTCAGAGCCATCTGCCATGACCATAGAACCTGTGGGTCTCTGTAGCCTTCAAGAGAACCAGTACCTGGGCTTCTATCTCCTTTGGCTGTCTCTGGGACCCTGCTGAAGGTGCATAAGCATGACCCCTCTAATGATCTCCCGACTCTTCTTTGGAGACTCATAGCCACATAAACTCATTTGTCCTTTCCATTTCCCCCTTTTAATCAAGGTCAAAAAGCAGTTTTTAACACCTGATATTACATGTAGGCTGAGATATTCTGCTGGTCCGAGTTGACCCTTTTATTCAAGGTCTTTTTATAATTACATCACCAGCTGGTGCTTGGTAGTAATCCTTTCGTGTGAGGGAATTATGTCCCATGCTGTGGGGAAGGTAATGCGTTTATATGCTGAGTTTCACTTAGAGAGTGGCCACATTTGATGAATATGGAACCTCTCAGGAGGTAACTCTTAGGCACCCCACAGCTATAGGCCTAGTTCATATTTCAGGCTCATAAGCATAGTCATCAGTGTCAAGGGCTCATTGTTGGGCCATCATTCTTTACTGGTCTTTGCCATTGCACTTGGGGGATTGTTGCTGTTCCACTGGGAAATGTGGTAGAGCTTCCCTGGCTAGGGACTCAGCACTCCCTCAGTTGTCATTTTTAACTGTAACCACTACGAAAATATCCAAACATTTTTATGTACCCTGTATACTTGCCCTGGAGAACTCCCTCCCAACCATTTGCCCCTTATCAATAACACCCCACACCAGTGCTCCTCCCTTGCTGTGGTCCAAAACTTCTTCAAAAATGAAGCCTAGTATATTGCCAGGTTTCATTAATAATAAAATGGAATATAGTGATGGGTTTAAAGGTTAGATATAGAGTACATACTAATTTAGAAAAATAAAGTAAAAATAAATTGGGGTATCAAAAAATGAAAAAAATGAAAAAACTTTGTTTTTGATGTTTTACCTTTCATCACTGCAATAGGTGTTGCCCTGTATGTACAGTGGCAAGGCAGTTTATTCCATTTCTACCTCAGTATCTACATCCTTTCTTTTTTTTTTTTCTAATTATTAAGTTTGTCTTCAAAAAAGTTTTAGATCACCGTAATTTGCATATATAATATATGGTACTCCCACATATCCAACATCAAACACGTTGTCCCTTCCCCAGCAATGATCTTTTTGCATAATCATATTGTATTTGCTGCAGCTGATATACAGGTATTGAAATAATAGCTTTCAAACATGGTTCCATTTGGGTTTACATTATGGCTTATATTTTAGACTATACAGTTTTCTAAATTTTTGGTTATCTTATGTTTTACATTATGGTTTACATTTTAACCTATAGATTTTTGTACATTTTTGGTGTTATTTAACATGTCTTATATCCATCATTGCATGATCTTTTGGAACACTTTCATTGCCCCACAGTTACATTGATTCCATCAATTCAACACCTCTTTCCCCCTCTCCTCAGGGCCCACAGTGGCAATTAATCTTCATTACTTGCAGGACCATATTCAGAGATACTTGCAACAATGTTGAGGGCTTGACATACTCGACTGTTCTAACCCATTGGGAGCCACCAATTCTCTCGAGAGATACAATTCTCTCTATTTGAGAACATCAGTCCTTCCCAGGATGTGGCTATACCTTCACTCTCATGGTATGGGTCTCCACCCAATGATATAACACACTATAACAAAATGAGCACTCACACACTCCCTAGAAGCTTGCCCTGTGTCAGATGCCTCCCTTAAGCATCTTAAACAGGTAACTTTCCTTATTATATTTTCTAAAGAGTTTTCTCAACGTTATAGTTTCAACCGCATACCTGGCAATCTCCTATGTTCAAATGTTTTCCCCACCTTCCCCCTAATTTCTTGACCCATCCTCCCAACTCTAGCCTCCCTCAAGCCCACAAAACCCCACCCAAAGTCATCCTTATGCCTCCCATTTTATCCCTTCCCTGTACAAATACTTCCAGCTTATCATAGATTTCACCTATGTAGGTGTCAGCTTCTAACCATCCTTTAACTCCCACCTTCGTTGAAGCCTATCATCCAGTCTCCAGCTCTCTGAGACAGCTTGGTTTACTTATTTCATGTCTGAGAGGTCATGTAGTATTTCTTCTTCAATGCCTGGGTTGCTTCACTCAACATCAGGCCCTCAAGATTCATCCATGATATCACATGTGTTTGTACTGTATTCGTTCTTATAGCTGAGTAGTATCCCATTGTATGTATATACACCACATTTTATTTATCCATTCATTAGTTGATGGGCATTTGGGTTGATTCCAACTTTTGGCAATAGTGAATAATGCTGCTATAAACATTGGTGTGCATGTTGGTTTGTGTCCTTGTTTTCAGTTCTACTGCGTATATACCCAGCAGTGGAATTGCTGGGTCATATGGCAAATCTATAGCTAGTTTTTTGAGAAACCGCTAAATTGTCCTCCAGAATGGCTGGATCCTTCTGCATTCCCACCAGCAGTGGATGAGTGTTTCCATTCCTCCACATCCTATCCAACACTTGTATGTAGTCTTCTGTTTTTTTTGTAGCTGCCAGTCTTATGGGAGTAAGATGGTATGCATTGTAGTTTTGATTTGCATTTCCCTAATAGCTAGTGATTTTGAGCTTTTTTCATGTGCTTTTTAGTCATTTCTATTTCTTCTTCAGAGAGGTGTCTGTTCAAATCTTTTCCCTATTTTTAAAATGGATTGTCTTTTTGTTTTTGAGATATAGAAGTTCTTTATATATGCAAGATATGCCTCCTATCAGATATATGGTTACCAAATATTTTCTCCCATTGGATAGGCTCTCTTTTCACTTCTTGACAAACTCCTTTGAGGTGCAGAAAGCTTTAATTTTGAGGAAGTCCCAGTTATCTATATGTTCTTTGACTGCTCTTGCTTTTGGTGTGAAGTTCACAAAGCCATTTCCTATTACAAGTTCCTATAGATGCTTCTGTACATTGCTTTCCAAGGTCTTTATGGTCTTGACTCTTATATTTAGGTCTTTGATCCATCTTGAGTTGATTTTTGTATAAGGTGTGAGTTGGTAAACCTCTTTCATTCTTTTACATATGGATATCCAGTTCTCCAGGCACCATTTGCTGAAGAGGTCATACACTCCCAGGTAAGTTGGTTTGGTGGCCTTGTCACATATCAGGACTGTATATATGAGGATCTATATTAGAACTCTCAATTCAGTTCCATTGGTCAGTGTGGCTATCCTTGTGCCAATACCATGCTGTTTTCACTACTGTAGCTTTGTAGTATATTTGAAGTCAGGTAGTGTGATTCCTCCAATTTCATTTTTCTTTTTCAATATGTCTTTGGCTATTCAGGGACTCTTTCCTTTCCAAATAAATTTCGTAGTTAGTTTTTCTAGTTCTTAAAGAATGCTGTGTTGATTTTAATTGGGATTGCATTGAATCTGTAGATTGGTTTTGGTAGGATAGACATCTTAATATTATTTAGTCTTCCTATCCATGAACAGGAAATATTCTTCCATTTATTTAGGTCTTCTTTGATTTCCTTGAACAGTGTTGTGTAGTTTTCTGTGTATAAGTCTTTTATAACTTTAGTTAAATTTATTCTTAGGTATTTGATTTTTTAAATTTACTATTGTAAATGGTATTTGTTTCTTGATTTCCTCCTGAGATTGCTCATTATTGGTGTACAGGAATGCTACTGATTTTTGCATAATGATCTTATATCCTGCAACTTTCCTGAACCCATTTATAAGTTCTAGAAGCTTTGTTGTAGACTTCTCAGGGTTTTCTATGTATAGGATCATGTCATCTGCAAATAGTGAAATTTTGAGTATTCATTTCTATATTGGATGCCTTTTATATCTGGTTCTTGCTTCAGTGCTCGAGCAAGTACTTCTAAGACAATGTTAAATAGAAGGGGTGATAGTGGGCATCCTTGTCTTGTTCCTGATCTTAGAGGGAAAGATTTTAGGATTTTACCATTGTAAATGATGTTAACTGTGGGTTTTCCATATATACCCTTTCTCATGTTCAGAAAGTTGCCTTCTACTCTGATCTTTTGCAGTGTTTTTTATCATGTAAGTGTGCTGTATTTTGTCAAACACTTTTTCTGCATCTATAGATAAGATCATGTAATTTTTTCCCTTCAATCTGTTTATATGTTGTGTTACATTCATTGATTTTCTTATGTTGAACCATCCTTGCATACCAGGAATGAATCCCACTTGGTCATGGTGTCTAATTCTTTTAACGTGTTGTTGAATACAATTAGCAAGTATTTTGTTGAGAATTTTCATTTCTAGGTTCATTAGAGAGATTGATCTGCAATTTTCCTTTTTTGTGGTGTCTTTGTTTGGCTTTGGTACTTGGATAATGTTGGCATCATAAAATTAGTTAGGCAATGTTTCTTCTGTTTTGATTTTTTGGAAGAGCTTAAGCAAGATTGGTGTTAGTTATTTCCAGAATGTTTGGTAGAATTCACCTGTGAAGCCATATGGCCCAGGGTCTCCTTAGTTGGGAGGTTTTTAATGACTGATTCTATCTCTTTACTTGTGATTGGTTTGTTGAGATCATCAATTTCTTCTTTCAACAATATGGGCTGCTTATGTGTTTCTAGGAATTTGTCCATTTCCTCTAAATTGTCCTTCTTGTTGGAATATAGGTTTTCAAAATGTCCTCTTATGATAGACTTTATATCTGAGAAAGGAGTGGTTATATTGCCTTTCTCATTTCTTACTTTGTGTATTTGCATCTTTTCTCTTTTAAAGAAAGAGAGAACAAAGAAGTTAATCTAGCTAAGGGTTTGTCAATTTTATTGATCTTCTCAAAGAACCAGTTCTTGGTTTTGCTTATTTTTTCAACTGCTTTCTTATTTTCTAGGTCATTTAGTTCTGCTCTGATATTTGTTCTTTCTTTCTTTCTTCTTCCTTTGGGGTTAGTTTGTTGTTTTTTTACTAATTCCTTCAAGTGTGCAGTTAGTTCTTCAATTTCAGCTATTTCTTCTTTTTGGTGTATGAATTTATGGCTATCAATTTCCTTCTCAGTACTGCTTTTGCTGCATCACATAAGTTTTGATATGTTATGTTATAATTTTCATTAGTTTCAAGTAGTTATTGATTTCTTTTGAAATTTCCTCCTTGACCCACTGTTTTTCTAAGAGTGTGTTGTTTAACTTCCATATCTTGTTGCCAATTCAGGGTCTCTGGCCCTTGCAAATTTCCAGCTTCATTCCACTGTGGTCAGAGAAATTATTTTGTATGATTTCAATCTTTCTGAATTCATTGAGACTTTCTGTTCCTAGTAAGTGGCCTATCTTGGAGAATGATCCATATGCACTTGAGAAGAATGTATATCCTGCTGTATTAGGATGTAATGTTCTGTATATGTCTGTTAGGTCCAACTCCTCTAATCTATTGTTCAAAGTTTTTGTTTCTTTATTGATTCTCTTTTGAGATGTTCTCTCCAACAGAGATAGTGGTGTATTAAACTCCCCTATTGTAATTGTAGAGGAATTATTCCTTCACTTAGTTTTTCCAGTGTTTGCCTCAAATATTTGGAGGCACCCTTGTTAGCAGCATAAATGTTTATGATTGTTCTTTCTTCTTAAAAGATTATCTCTTTTACTAGTACGTAGTGTCCATCTTTGTCTCTCACAATTGTTTTGCATTTAAAGTCTATTTTGTCCAATATTAAGTAATCTTGCCCTTTTTTGGTTATGTATGCCTGTAAGATTGTTTTCCAGCCATTCACTTTCAACCTCCTTGAATCCCTGGGTCTAAGATGTGTTTTGTAGACAGCATGATCATATTTCCTTATCCAATCTTCCAGTCTGAGTCTCTTGACAGGTGAGTTTAATTCATTGACACTCAGTGTTATTAATTTCAAGGAATTACTTACATTAGCCGTATTTCTTTGGATTTGTGTTTTTCATATTTTGTTTGATTTTTTTTTTCTTTTTGTCTTTTTGGTTGCTCTTACACTCTCTTTCAACTCTGTCTCTCCTGTTTTTTTCTTTCTTCCTGCACAACTCCCTTTAGTATTTCTTGGAGGGCAGGATTCTTGCTGGCATACTCTCTTGGTTTCTCTTTATCTGTGAATATTTTTAACTCTCCATCATTTTTGAATGCCAGCTTTGCTGGAAAAAGTATTTTTGGTTAGAAATTTTTTTCTTTTAGTACCTTGACTATGTCATACCACTGTCTTCTTTCCTCCATGGTTTCAGATGAGAAATCAGCATTTAATCTTATGGATCCTCCTTTGTATGTGATGGTTCTCTTTTCTCTTGCTGCTTTTAGTATTTTCTCTTTGTCTTGAGCATTGAATACTTTGACAAGTATATGTCTTGGGGTAGGCCTGTTGGGATCTATGCTGTTTGGGGTGCACTGTGCTTCCTGGACAATCTCCCTCAATAGGTTCAGCCATTATTTCATCCAACATCCCTTCTGTCCCCTTTCCCATCTCTTCTCCTTCTGGGATGCCTATAATGCATATGTTTGTGCATTTTGTGTTGTCATTCAGGTCCCTAAGTCCCTGCTCAATTTTTTTCTATCTTTTTATTGATCAGTTCTACTATCTGTTTGATTTCAGATGTACTGTATTCCACAGCATTAATTTTCTCCTCTGCCTCTTCTAATCTGCTGTTATTTGCTGAGAGTATATTTTTGATTTCTTGAATTTTACTGTTCCTCACCATCATATCTGTTATCTCTTTGTATATGATTGCAATTTCTTCTGTATTCTCTCCCAGTGTTTCTTCATATTCTTAGTCTCTTCCTTCACCTCATCAAATTGGTACCTAATATATGTTTTGAGAGCTTTGATTACTTTTTCAATGTTCTGCTCCTTTTCCTGGTTTTTAGTTTCTTCATTGGATTGGGGTGTGTTTTACTGAGTATTGGTTTGGTTTGTAGTTTTCTGTGGTTGCTGGTCAACATTTTATCTGGAAAGGTTTAATCAGTTGCTTAGCTTCTTTATCTAGTTTGGGGTTTAGTTAGTTGCTGTTTTTGCATGCATGTTAAATCTCTTTGTCAGTTTGTTGTTCTTATTCTATTTCCTTGTTGTTGGCTAAGTTCACCTGAAGGAAAATATTAAGGCCAGAGAAAGCAAAGGAGTAAGAAAAGAAAATGTATAATAGTAGTATTGATAGTAAATGTTAATGGAGGAACCATGTGAGATCTAGGAGAATGGATAATAGACTCATGTAAGCTGTGTAGAGTTATAACAGTAAGAAAAGTAGAGTACCTATAATGAGACAGTAAACTGAATATGGGGAGGAATTAAAAAGCCAGTTTATTCAGGAGAGAGGGAAAGAGAAAAGAAAGGACAATAATATAAAGAATGAATAAAAGATAGAAAACAGAACAAAGGTATTAGAAATAAAATGTCAGAAAAATTGGGGGCCAAACAAAGAGAGGTGGAATGTAAGAGAAACAATAAATGATGGAGGATAGAAAGATGTAGAGGAAAGGGGATAGTGTTGGTGGCCAAAATCAATACACACAGAAAAGAGGAAATGGAGGATAAGGAAACACAGCAAATGTGAAACTCTTCCTGCAGCACCTAATATAAAAATAAAAAAATAAAAAAGAACAGAAAGAAAGAAAAAAAGGGACAAAAAGGCAGTGAAATGCAAGCAAGAAAATGAAAAAGAGAATGAAAAAAAAAGAAAGAAAAGAAAAAGGGCCTTGGAGGCATAAAGAGGAAGGAAAAACAAGAAGATAAACCAGCAAAAAGACCAGACAAAGTTTCAAGCAAGGAATACACTTTTCAGTTAAATAAAATGCTTAGGAATCTGATGTTCCCCTTTCTCCCTTCCTCACTTCCCTCTCTCCCAGGGCAACAGGAAAGCTGTGTGAGGAGTCCAGTAGGAGATTAAAGTGGGTCCTTGGTGAGCCAGCTCAGCACAAAATAAATGACTCTTTATTTCCAGAGAGGGAGCACCCACACCTCACCAGGAACTCCAAGTATGCTATTGGAAGCTTGGAAAGCACCTCCTACAGTCCTTCTCCCTTAGGTGTGCTACAGGAGGGCAAGTTGATTTTCTGACTCCACCTTCTTCCAGACCAAGTCCTATCCCACGGCATTTAGATAAATTGGATTTCTCAGCAGATTCACCCTTTCTTTCTTCCCAGGCTCTCCTCAAGCCAGCTGGTATGCTCCATCAGGGTCAAAAAAAAAAAAAAGAAAAAAAGAAGGTGGGGGGACACCAGAAAACTGAGCCCACACTCATTGGCCCCTCTGCACCTCCCACCAAATCCCTTGCACTCATGGAGCCAGTCCCAAACCAGAGGGCTAGGGTAATCCCAGACCTCGGGGGTGCTGGGTTTGGGAAAGGAGAGTCTGGGATATCGCAGAAGGTCTGTGGGTCTGTGGAACAGGGGCTACAGGGGCTTAGGGGACATGGACCTGGGGACCACGCTCCTGGGAACATGGGGCTTGGGAACCTGCTGCACAACCAAAGGTTTTCAGTGAATACCGTGGCCCCCAGCCCTAGAAGTCAGGGCGCCACCTCCCCACAATGTCTGACCTCTGTGCTAGAAACCCACAATTCTACCTTTAGCAAGCACCACTTCTGCCACAGTCTCTCCAAATCGATGTCCACACACCTCCTGCCCTGAAAGGCCCTAAAACAGCCAGCTCCAGTGAGACTCCAACCCTACTCAATCGCTTCCTTGCAGGAGAGCTTATGAGGTGCACTCACTCAGATGCCATCTCACCCCACCTCCAAAATTAAGACTTTTAAACATACTGCAAGTCTGAACAAGGAGCACGGGATGAAAATAAGACTCATTCATCTATTAACTTACTCATGGACCTAATGTACATTTTGTCTATATAAGTAAGCCATTAAATGTAGTGTCATGAACTCCTTGCCCTCACAGAATTTAGAGTATAATGGGGAAGAAATAAAAACAAGTCAACAAACAAAGATATGTAAAATACATTAACATATACAAAAAAAAAAAAAAAACCAAACAAACAAACCTGAAACATAAGAAGGGGAACAGTAGGGAATTAACCTGAGAGCAAGGTGTGGTCACCACTTTAGGGAGTGCAGAGGGAACGGCCAGCAGCAATGAAGTTTAGCTGGGACCCATAGGGTGTGAAAGTAACATCTGTTTCAGTTATTGAGTACTGAATGTATCAGTCAACAACTATTTATTGAACATATACCACATGCCATAGTCTGTTCTAGGTGCCAAGATACTTAAAGAACCTGTTCCTTAAGCTGTTTATATTTTAGTGCATGAGACAAAAAAAAAAAAAATCCATACAAATGAGTAAATAAATAACTCTTAAACACAGTGAAGTCTATGAAAAAAGGAATATATTGTCTCAAAAGCTGGTGCTTTTAATCACAGACAGCTAATCCTCATTCATTATTTCTGAAGGAATGATCATCGTTGACATCAAGGGCAAGCATTTAAAATTCCATAAAAATGTACTAAAATGATTCATTTTAACTTAGATACAACCAAATATTTCAGCCCACACTTTTGTCAGCATACTATAGTTGAACCAAAGGGGAATTCTCTGGGTGTAGATTTAGATAAGAATATCAAATTATACCCCAAAGAGGAAGATGGTTAGGGGAACACCAAAATGTTTTAGGTCATAAATTTTATAAGGGCATTATGGTTTGCTTCAACTAGCTCCTTGCATTTCACATTTCTTTCAGGTAGGAAACTTAGGTTTGTTTTTTTTTTTCCTCATGACAAGAAAATGATACACATTTTCTGAGACCTCCACAGATAACACCCATGAACACAACACTCGCTTGGTTCATCCATTCACCTTTCTATGAGCCACAGACAAAGTTGCCCACACTTGGCCTATCATGAAGTAACACTCAATGATCACTGGAGCTACAGAGCAGAAAATAGCCTAAGACCAAATACTCTTATTTGGAATTTAAGTACAAGTAACAATCAACTGAGAAATCCATTAAGTTCACCAGATGTTAGCTCTAGCATATATCACAATATCTATGAAGGTAGACTATTTTGCAGCTATTTCTTTCACAGCTGAATAGAACTGAAAAAAATCTTCTCACCTTGTAAATCAGATAGGAAAAAACATTCCTCAAAATGAACTTATCTCACACCTGCAAGGTAAATGGAGAAATATCTAAAAGAATAATCAGCTTCAGTTCTTCCTCTTGACAATACAACTCACTAAAATATATACAGAGCAAAATACAAGTTTAAAATAATTAACCAGAAGAAGACAACTGTAGATTTTTTAAATGCTGATAAGATTTTAATTTGCTCCAAGACAAAAATAACTATATTGTTGGTGTTTTAAGGCACATAATGAGCAATTATATTATGCATGATAGATTCAGTAGTGAAATATTATCAGTTAACAGCTGGAACTCATAAAAGCATAGCTCACTATGAACATGGGATTCGCTAGAATAAACCATCTGCTGAAAAATACTATTCCGCAAATTTAAAAATAAAGCTAAAATGTGATTTGCCTTATTTAATAGATCTTGGATAAAATGATGAGATGTTGAAAAGTAGATGTGACCTCAATTAATTCCTTAAGTAGATAGTTATAGAAAATATTTTACTGTAATGTAAAATAAGGTAATGAATATTAATATTGCTAAATTTTCTATACATTCTTGCATATTTATCATAAGTTACTAGAGTATAAATTTCATATTTAAAGTAGTATTCATATATCCAGAGATTTTTTGATAAAAATTACAAATGTAAGTTTATAAAGTTTTCAGGAATTTATATTCTAAGCAATAATATTAGTCACATATTAGTTAATCCCATGTTCATAGTGAGCTATGCTTTTGAGTTCCAGCTGTTAACTGATAATATTTCACTACCTCTCTTTTCTCCATACCTACAATACCTGCTATTGTAATTTCTTTTTTTTTTTTATTTTTTTATTTTTAGTAATTTCTTATCTTTAATTTTCACTCTCCAATAAGAGAGAAAGAGTGGGCTTAATTTTCATTTGCATGATTTCTAATGTGGTTTAATATCTTCATATGTTCATTTGACAATTTTGCATGTAACATGTATGTATGTGGGGGGGAATTGAATTGCAGACCACCATTTGTACTTGTTCTTGGTCTTGGTCGCATTCTAGTGGGTTGGAATCCTTTGTAAATAAGATCTCTTCAAGACGTGACTCAGTTAAAGTGTGGCTCCACCGAATCAAGTCGGACTTTATTCAGGATTTCCAGAGCCCTTTATAAGAAGAATGAAATTCAGACTGAAAACAAAAGGAGTGGGGATAAGCCAGAGCCCAAAAGTCAACAGAATCCAGAATAGAACAGAGAAGACTACAGCATATACTTTGCCATGTGATGATAAAGCCCAGAACCATCAGCGTTTGTCAGCCAGACGGAAGATGCAAGCCTTCTAGCCACTAAACCCATGAGCCAACACATTCCTGTGTTAGGGCCACCCACTGAGTGGTGTTTGGTTTAGCAGCAGCAAATCTGAAATAGGGTATACAAGTGCCGCAGACGTTCTCCACCAATTTGAGACTAGATGTTTTCACTTAAGGTTACTGAACTAAATATATTCAGTTTTTACATGAATGTCTTGCAATATTTCTCCATGTCACTGTTTTTAATTACTTTAATTGTGTCATTATAAAGCATGTATTTTATACCTTATTCAATTATTAATGTATCTCAGTCTCTTTGATTTATGTATTTGAATCTATTCAAAAAATCCCTGTACCTGCAAAGGATTATATAACTCACCATCTCTATCTTTATTAGTGTTCAAATTTAATTTGTCCTTATGTTGTTTGAATAAAGAATGTCATTCTATATATTTTTTATTTTATAATAAATTATCACATTTTCCTAGCATTCCATATGGACTACCCTGCCCTTTATAGGATATGTGTTATAAGAACTTGAGATTGATGAATTTACAAGGATGAAAATATGAGAAGTGGATAACATGTAATAACTAAAAATATGCCTTGGGTTGGAAAATCTATATATTAGGGGCAAACTACTAAATATATAGTGGCATTGATATTATTAGAAAAAATGATAAGCAAAATTAAAATACTCTAAGTGGAACAAAAGAATCATTTTATCAGGTTAAAAATTGAATTTCTAATAAAGAAATTTCTCAGTTGATTGAAATATGTATCCATAATGCTGCATGGATATAGGGTAAGAAAAAAATGTCAAGAAGGACAAAGCAAAAATCACACAGGCAATAAATATGTTAAGATATAAAACATGAGAATAATATAGTTGATAATGGTATGCAAATTATTATGTACATATGTAAAATCCCATGATATTTGAGAAGGAATAATTATAAGCATCTGTAATATCTATAAAAATACCCACCTATTAACTCAGAAAGAAAAATTTACACTTTTTTAAAAACTTTAATGTAACAGAAAATATACTCTCAGTCCTGTTCTTGAGTCAATAAACTTGGGGATTAATAGCAGAAGTAGGGAAGAAAAAAAAATAGCTCTTAGATGTTTAAAAAATAAATAATTTTTTTTTCTTTGTATAAGATAAGAATCAATGTGCAATCCTGAACATTAAGAGATGCTGTTTTCAGTTGATGGTAATTGTGTTCCCACCCCCGGGGCATGTGGCAATGTGTGAAGATATTTAGGGTTGTCAAAATAGTGAATGGGTTGGATGCTACTGGAATCAAGAGTAGAGGTCAAGGATATGGCTGAATGTGCTACATTGCATAGGGCACCCCCGAAAAACAAAGAATTATCTGGCCCACTATATCAATGGTGCTGAAATTAAGAAACCCTGAAATAGAAAATTAAAATAGTTTTAGCTGTAATAAATGTTAAGGAAAAAAGTGCAATGTTCAGTAGAAATAAGAGTATAAGCATTTTGTATTACTATGTAAAGTCATACAAATTCATACCAAATAATCAGAAAGAATAGATATAAGGAAGATATTTAATATGACTGCATAAGACAAGTGAAACAATAACAACTGTCCAGAAATCATGGAGGAGGTCAAAAGTATGTCAAGTATATATATTTAAAATTATGTGCACAAATGACTTTAAGAAAAAAATTCTTTTCAACTTCCCAGAATAGGTACTTTTTATTATTGTACAGTGATAGAAAAATTTTAATGCAATTTAGGATCTACAGTTTTATTGAGTAATTTTAAACCAGGCAACAGCCCATTTATAAATTAGAAGGGATCTCTGTCAAGGAGGTGGAAAAGGGGAATTTATAAGGGTAAACACAGAAGCTAGTGAGGAAATGCTCTGATTGGGTCACGCTACATCTTTATTGTCTCACAGTATGGGGAGCAGGCATGCATCAGTTAGCACAGTCCGTTTGTCCATTCCGGCAAGCTGTCTGTACTGAACTGGATGTGGTTTTCCACCAGGTGTTGCTTATCTGCAACCCTGCAGCTGTGGTCCATTTTTTTCACACAGCCCTGTAGGTCAATTATTTTTGCTTTCAGGAATGTCCTTTCTAACAAAGAGGTCCCTTCCAGCAACACCCAAAGCAGATGGTCATTTTATTTTACTTTACAGTCCCCCCTTTTGATAATTTTTTCAATGATCTCATTGGACATTTTACCAAAATACTCCTGGTTTCATCAATCATCATTGATTCCTTCTCTTGTCAGGCAGTGGACTAGCCTTCATCTGTCACTTTATTTCCTTCTTCTTTTTCATTTTCTATGTTTGTTCCTTTTGCAATTGCAGTGAGGTTCATTCAGATTGGAGTGGGGTCATTACTCACTTGAGTGGATTGTGGATATGGCCCTTTTTCCAAGTCAGGGTGTCTATTAATTTTATTTTTTGTCTCCAGGCACTACAGAAGGTTCATTTTATTAGATTTGGACTGATTATTTATAAAGATGTAGCAAGAGTGGTGATTTAGCATGTAAGTCTTTCAAGTTTGCTTTGCTAGAAATTTTCATACAGAATACCCAGTTAGACTTTTTAAATCTTCTCGAGGCCAAGAAGACAAGTAAAGAACTTGACACCAGATTTTACCTGCAGTCACCCTAGGTTTGAGTGAATTCCTCTTTTTCCACATCCCCAAATTATCACATGGTTCCTAATGCCTGCCTGAAAGTAAGCTTTTTAACTGACCTGTAAATCTGGGAACTCTGAAGCCAGATATGAGTCTTTTTTTTTTCAAGTGGGTTTTTTAAGCTTTGGCTCTAAAAATTCAACCATGGTGCCTTAAAGGTTCCTGGCCATGTCTGATAAAATTTTCAAACAAGGCATTCCAGGCAAAGTCTTGGTTACATAATAGTGTCTCCAATTATGTCTTATAAACAAGAGGACAGATTTTGAGTAAACCTATGTGAATAATTATTTAGCCATAAAAATAATATTCAGTAAGAGTTTCTGAATGCTGCAGAGGGCAGGCAGAAAGAAAAGATGAATGTTTTATGAAATATAGATAACTTAAGGGAAAAGAGTAGGGGATTCCTTGTATCTAGAAAATAGAACATTAATGGAACAGTAATTCCAACAAAATTATAGTCATTTTTATCAGTTCATTCAGTCCTGATAATTAGCCCTTGTTCTGATAGAGCTAGTATTCCTAGCACCACTCTTTTTTCAAGGTGAAACAACAAATCCTTTGCAAGTTTCCAGGCATCCTCTGACAAAACCCAAAGATAGTTTTAGATAAATGACGTGTCATTTAGGATTTGATTTTGGGAAGGCAAAATGTCAAACTCAACAAGATTGAACATTTTGTTAAATAGGATCATGGGTCACAAAATTTGAAAAGTAAATAGAGGAGTTAATATGACTATAAAAGCAACCACAACAATTGAGAAACGTATTTCCTTCAAAAGTGAGAAGGATATGTTCTAAAACACCAAAAAGATGATTTGGTAAAAAAAGCACAGGAGATTATTCTGATAAGATACAGAATCACTGTCTTCTGGGCAGATACCTCAAATGACTAAGGCAAACCTTTTAAACCGTTTCCTAAAAAGAGGCCAATAGTCCAAGAAAACATTGTCATTTTAACAAAAAGAAAACCAAATTTTAGTTTTACATGAAAATATTATTTGATAAGAAAACTCTTAATAATGTCATAAATTTATCAAATCTTAGCCAGCTTTGACCATGCAAAGGCAATTCCTTCTCAGCAAACCTTTTATAATCTTTTATATCTACTTGGGCTTTGCCTGTACATTCCTTTTTCTCATTCTGCAATAGCCACTCATCTTACTTTAGTACAAACTACTTTTTCTTTAAGAAAAACATAACTTGCACACTTTACATATTATGTTACCAAAAGGACCTTGGAAATTGTTATCAATACAACATGCTACAAAACAGAATTACTCTTGCACTAAAATTGTTGGAATAATAACACAATTTGGTTAAAAACATATTTATATTTTTTATAATTATAAAGATCTAGTAGATTTAATGCTAACTTATTTGATTTGTAAATATGTAATTTAAGAAGAACATACTAAAGTGTAATAAAGTTGCATGTTGTGTCATACTTAACATGATAACTCAGAAGATACAATTGTTTTTATTTAACTAACAAGATTAAACTCATGTTATTTTCCAAAAGTTTAACTAGAGAATATGAGAAAATAATTGGAAACCAACTATTGGTTAAGAGTTTATTATTCAGAATATATAAAGAAATCCTAAACCTCAACAATAAAAACACAAATAACCCCTTTTTTTAATGGGAAAAAGACTTGAATAGATATTTCTTCCAAAAGAGATATACAAATGGTGGAAAAGCACCTGAAAAAGTTGTTCTTTATCATTAGACATTAAAGAAATGCAAATCAAAACCCCAGTGATATACCATTTCAAATACAGTGGAAGTGCTACTATTAATAAAATGGAAAATAACAGGTTATTGGAGCAAATGCAAAGAAATAACACACATTCATTGTTGGTGGGAATGGAAAATGGTGGAGCCACTGTGGAAGATGGCTGGGCACTTCCTCAGAAAGGTGACTATAGGTTACCATATATCCTGGCAATTCCACATCTAGGTATAAATGCCCAAAAGAACTGATAGCAGGGCTTCAAAGAGATACTTATATACTGGTATTAATAGTGGCTTTGTTCAACATTGCCAAAAGGTGTAAGCACTCCAAGCATCCGTGAACAGATCAGCAGATAAGCATAATGTGGTCTATACTTACAATGGAACATCACCAGCCATGAAAAAGGAGTGGCTTTCTGAGGCATGCCATAACATGGATGAACCTTGAAGACATCAGGTTGAGTGCAAAGAGGCAGAAGGAAAAGATAAATACTGTGTAATCTCAATTAATGTGAAATAATTAGAATACACAAATCCATGAAGTCATAAAATCAAGTACAATTTACCAAAGACTGTGTTAGGGGAAAATAATGGGCAATTAATGCTTAATTGGTATAGAGTTACTGTTTGGGGTGATGGAAAGTTTGGATAATGGGTAGTGGTGATGGTAGAACATCTTTATGAATGCTATTGACAACACTGAATTGCATATCTGTAAAGTGGTTAAAATGACAAATTTTCTGCTGTATAATTGTTATTTTGGGGACAGGATCATGCCAACCACAAGGACACACTCGTGTTCTAATCCTTTGCGCTATGGTGTGTACCCACTTGTAAATGGGATATTTCAAGATGTTATTAGTTATTAGGTATGTCCAAACTAAAGAAGGTGGACCTTAACGCAATATGACAGCGGTCCTTATGAGCAAAGGAAATTGAACGTGGAAGGAGAAGCCAAGGAGACAGCCAGAAGCTGAAAGTCACGTGAACCTGGAATAGCAATGTGTGTATTGCCTTGTGATGGAAAAGCCACTGAACACCTAAGAGTGTTTGCCAGCCAAAACATACTCATGGTTGGAGGGAACATGCCTTCTAGCTTCTAAAATAGGAACCAAAGAATTCCTCTTGTAAAGCCCAAACCCATTGTATGGTCATTGTTTTAGCACTTAGGAATGTAAGACATGCTACCAGAAGAAAACATTAACAAACAAAACACCTAAACATCTAACTGTACTATACAAACACAGAACCCTAATATGAACTATGCACTACTAGTTCAGTATAATATTATTTCATCAGTTGTAACAGCAGCACCACAATAATGCAAAATGTTAATAAAAGGGAAAACTTGAGTGGCAGTATATGGGAACATTATTTTCTGCATGATTTTTCTTTAAAAATACAAATTATAATTTCTCTAATATAAAAAAATTAGACTTGCTGAGCATACAAAATAGCCAGAGATTAGAGAAAAAAGAAATTAGTACAGTATGAAAGCACTTGTGTAAAATACCAAATTAAATAGAAATAGACTCCAACAAAATCTGAAGCGTTAACACAAACATAATTAACAAGATTAAACAAATTTCTGACATAAGAATGGGAGTTTAATTTCATATCAGGTAATCAAATAGTATAAAATAATATTAAATAAAATGAATAAAAATTAAATATGGGAATGTCATTACACACTGAAAATATACTTAATAAATAAGGTTTTATCCATGTCTTTAAAAATTCTAGAAGCTACAAGGAGGCTGATATTTTACACACACATACACACACACACCACACAGACACATGCACTTCAATGAGAGAGAAAAAGAAATATCTTTCTTTTCCTGTTTTACTAACTAGAGACAAGTGGTGAAAGATATAAAAGTAGATAGCTAGAACATTTGTATATAGAGAGAGAAAACTTCAACTAAAACATTATCATACATAGAAATTAAATTCAGTAATAATGTTCAATGGTAAAATAAAATTATTTAAAAATTAGTAGTAAAATTAATATGAATATTTGAGTTTTTATGCTTATGTAGCATAAAAATTCAAGTTTAATCTGAAAAAGTATAGGAAGTAAAAGAAATAAGTCAATGGGGTTATTTAATAATATATATATTTAATATATAAAAGCCAATAATTTTAACATACAGAAATTTTAACATTTAGGATATACAATAAACCATATTTACCTAGATGTACACTAATAAAAGTCTGAAAAATAAGCCTAATAGCAAATTTCAGAGCAAATCAGGAAAAGAGTACATATACAGATGCATTTTTTAAATTAATGTAGGAAAGCAGACTTGGTCCAGTGGATAGGGCATCCGTCTACCACATGGGAGGGCCACGGTTCAAATCCCGGGCCTCCTTGACCCGTATGGAGCTGGCCCATGCACAGTGCTGATGTGTGCAAGGAGTGCCATGCCACTCGGGTGTCCCCACATAGGGGAACCCCACACGCAAGGAGTGTACCCCATAAGGAGAGCCACCCAGCACGAAAGAAAGTGCAGCCTGCCCAGGTATGGTGCCACACACATGGAGAGCTGACACAGCAAGATGATGTAACAAAAAGAGACACAGATTCCTATGCCGCTGACAACAACAGAAGTGGACAAAGAAGAACACGCAGCAAATGGATGACACAGAGAACAGACAACTGGGGGGGGGGGCGGGGAAGGGGAAAGAAAGAAATAAAATAAATCTTAAAAAAAAAAGAGAACACTGGCAAAAATTGTTAATAAAAATAAAAATAATGTATGTAAATGTAGACCTGAGTAAATAAAAATGCACATATGGTCCTTGGATAAAACCAATTCAATATCATAAATGTAAGTTCATCTAAAAATCATCCTTTCATTTAATGCGCTGTCAAGCAAACTTTCTTTAGGATAGTTTAGCAAGTTTTAAAGAATTTCAAGGTTCATTTAAAAGAAAATATATATGTAGATACCTATATATGCCTGTGTGTGTAATGTGTGTGTATTAGCAATTAAAAGTTTAGGAAACAGATGTAGCTCAAGTGGTTGAGCACCTGCTTCCTATGTACAAGGTCCTGGGTTCAATCCCCAGTAATGCCAAAAAAATTTTTTTTTTCCTAAAAGACTGCACTAGACTCAACAAGTATTAAAATAAAATAACTTATATAGCTTTAGTAATTAAAGTCAACAGTGCTGATTTAGGGATAGGTATGATGGAACACGGTAGAACAAAGAAGTTAGAGTCCGCATGGGCATTTAGGACATGCTTTAGCAGCATTTTCAGACAGTGGACATAACTGGACTTATTATCATAGGCTTACTGGCTTACAGAAGAAAAGAGAGCAGTGATATGACAGCAGACAAATGCAAGGACAGGGAAAGGCTGTAAAGAGACAATGCATTTTACATAAAGTGGTAGAAAATGTACTTTAATTAAACTGAAAAGAAAGGATGAATATTGTAATCCATATGAGAAACTACTAAACAAATATATAGATAAAAGAGGTATAGTTAAAATGGCACTAAAATTTTAAAAAGGTTATCTAAAAAATAGTCCTACCAATCATGATTTCTTAAATATATCTCATAACAAAAAATCATTTTGTGTTAAATTAACTTGGGTTTATATGATAAAATATTATGTATTCTTTCACCCTTAACTCCTTTCATTCTATGGCCCAGAAATTTTCACAAGTATATATATATATATATATTTTTTAACAAATGTTTATTAGTTATGATATCTATTGAGCTACTCTTAAGGAAAACGTGTTTGGATACCCATCGGGTTGTCTCAGTCTTGACTTAAATTCTAGAGCCCTCATATTTGCCTGAAAGACATACATAATAATTGGGTTCATTCTGATATGCTATTGGTCCTGCAGTAGCATTTTATTTACATACATTATGTATTTTCTTCAGCTGTTGATAGGTTTTAGCAAGAAGTCTCGTTCCAGCTCTCTCCGTGGTGTGGTGTCGACCTTGAGCACACACCGTGTGGCCGTCTCTGGGTGCTGTCCACATCCTCCGCCTCTTGTCTGTGGTTGTGGTGTGACACATTCCTGGGGGAGCCCTTGTGCTGGACAGCACAATTCATGAGAGTCAAAGTGAGACCGCCATATCCTAATTTCCAGGACACCTTCACTTTAAGACAGCTGTAATTTAATTCTCCAATTAAATTGCTCCATTTTGGACAGTACATTTTATGGTCACCTGAGCAAGAAATATAAACAGGAAGAAGCATTGCCTTACACAGATTCTTTATTTGGGGAAGCTACACATGTTCTCCTATCCTCTCCTAATAGCTCTAAATCCAATTTCACCCTTGGATTTGTCTTAGCTCCAGCCTTTGCTTCTGTTAATTCTTAAGGTTTCTGTCAGATATTTTCTCTTTAATTTCTCACAAAACTTCACATTTTTCTTAGCATGGGAACATGGGTGATTTTCTTCATTCTGATCTCATCTATTCCATATGCATTTGAAATCACATGTCCCTGATATGTGAAAAGTATATTTTCTATAATTCTGGTGCCTCCTTTTACCTTTCTTGTGCATCCTTTCACCATTTTCAGTGTATGTGCAAGTAGAGAAATTGTTTATATTTATGCAATGGGGAAGGAGATAATGCAATTCTATTTTCACAGTTTGATCTTTTCAAGATTAAAAGGATTTTTATTTAAAATGTTGGAGCCTAAAGAAATATTTAAGACATGATGTGATACAGTATTAGACTATCATATCCTGCAACTCATATCTAGTTTTTCACATAATTCCACCATCATTACATCCTCACTACTAATAGAGTTACAGAGTAAGTTTTCCAAAATCTTATCACTTTTCCTGTCATTAACATTAAATGGGTAAGTTAAGTGAAAAATTAGGATATATGTCTTCAGCTGGGACAATAAAATATAATTTAATCCATACCCCTACTAATGAAGCTAACCAGTCAGTGACACAAATATTTGTACAACTTGAAGGTAATGTAGGTCCACTGTCTGGAGAATTGTCATTTCTAGCCATCTGGACATCAAGTCTATGTCTATGCAAAAATTAAAAGTTTTTTTTTTCCTTCAAATACTGGAATTATACACGCACACATACACACACACACAATAGTATAGAAAAATAAAAACTTCTCAGCCTTCATTGTATAGGACACCAGGCAAATTAATTATGTAATTCATAAGGGAGGAGGAAGTTAAGCAAAACTTATGAG
Source organism: Dasypus novemcinctus (assembly GCF_030445035.2). Lineage (NCBI taxonomy): Eukaryota > Metazoa > Chordata > Mammalia > Cingulata > Dasypodidae > Dasypus > Dasypus novemcinctus. The sequence continues at coordinate 2,596,885 of NC_080677.1, forward strand.
TTAAAGCAGTTAATTCAAACTTGGTGATATTCTAATGCAAATTATGTTTAATAAATATTCTGTGGTATTGCGGCCGTGGCTCCCTGCCGCTCGGGTGGGAGGCAAAGCCTTCCTCGCGCCGCCCTCGTGAGTAGCGGGTTGTCGACGAACCGCACCTGCCGTGCGCTGGGGACTGCTGGCCGGGGCTGCTAGTCAGCGAAGGGGGACCGCGCTACAAACCCACGCAAGCCACTGGCCAGGAGAAGTAGACAGCTTTATGGGCAGAAGCGGGGGAGCCAGGGCGCACGGGCTTATGTGCGATCTGCGAGCGAGTCCAGGGAGGGGCAGTGGACGGGAGTTATATAGGGTGAACACGGAAACATTATCTGATTGGTTGGGACAGCAATATGTCTATATATGGTAACTATAGATTTACTAGACAAAATGGCAGAAAGAGATGAAACGGCTGCTCGGCGCATGCGCACTGTCCAGGGAGGGGGTGGTGAGCAGGGATTATATAGGGCTAACGCAGAAGCATTACTTGATTGGTTGGGACTGCGACATGTCCATGTAAGGTGGCCTTTATGATTACTTGGTTAGGTTGGGAGGGGGAGGCACGAAGGCCGCTTGGCACATGCGTACTATTCTCCGCCAGTGACTCAGAGCTCTCGAGGGCTATCTCTGAGTTTACTCAAGGGCCTGTAGGGTCTAGAGTTTACTCATAGTCCCGTCCCTTCCAAGGCGAGTCTCATGGCTTGAATTTCAGCTGGGCCAGCTTTCCCTTCATGGTATGACAGTATCCATGTGTCCATCTGTAGCAGTTCAATATTATTGATGAATTCCAAAAAGAAATTTTGGATTATGCTTGTAATCTGATCTGCATCTGGGCATAATTGAGTTAGGATTAGGGCATTGAGTCTCCACCCACCAAGGGGTGGGGACTCTCAGATAAAAAGGATGGCAAAGAACAGAGTTGAGGATTTCTGATTTGGAGTTTTGATGGTGGAGTTTGATGCTGAAGACGAGGTAAGTAAGCTCACAGAGGAAAGAGAAGCCAGCCCCAGGAAGGAAGGAACCTTGAACCCAGAGGAAAGCAAGCCCAGGAATGGAGGAACCCAGGAAGCCTGAACCCTCACAGATGTTGGTAACCATCTTGCTCCAAATAGACTTTGGTGAGACAAGTTAACTTATGCTTTATGACCTGGTATCTGTAAGCTCCTACCCCAAATAAATACCCTTTATTAAAATCAACCAATTTCTGGTGTTTTGCATCAGCACCCCTTTGACTGACTAATACACTATCCATTTTATTCTTATTCACTGATTGGGAAAGATTCCTCTAAGTTTGAAATTAAGCCACCTCCAGTCTGGAAAGAGAAAGTCCAGGAATTACTGATTAATTTAGATATCAGATAAAGGAGGAGGCCATGTAGACTGTGCTAATCCACAGTGGTTGTTAACAAAATATATCAGATCCGTATTTGAATTAACTTTTTGAATTACAAGGACAAATGGATCAAGTCTTGAGTCTCAAATAGATTAATCTTATTATGCTGAGATGTCGTTTCCCCTGTTTTTCCATGAGGAGATTACAAATTTGCAAACCTCAGCCGCTTTTATTTTCTGTTCTTGCTAAGCTAGGAGCTATTCAGTTCATCAATCAATGTGTCTAAGTGCTCACAAGTTATACACAATTTTGTAGTTTAAGCTTCCTTTCCAACTTTGTAAATAATTACTTTCATTTATTCTTATTCTTCTTCACTATCACTTCTTTTTTATATAGGAAAAACAAAAAAGATAAATGATTCCATTATTGCTCATTTTAGTTTAATTTCTCCAAAGCTCAATAATCTTTGGCTTCATTTAATTTTAAAAGATTATATCATCCCTAAATTAAATTAATATGTGCCTTATATTTCCATTATTCTGTTGTAAATTTGCTATACCCGCTCATGAAAACATTGACATACATATCTATGACAAGAATTTTAAGCACCCAGCCAAGTAGGCAGGAAAGCTTGAGTCTTAAGACAAGTCTGAATTACAGTCATCTCTCTCATGATAAGATTAGTGTACGTGCTTCCTATTGCTGCTATAACAAATTCCCACAAACTTAATGGCTTAAAATAAGGCCGTTATATTACTTTATGGTTCTGGATTTTAAAGGTCTGAAATCATATGGGGCTAAAATCAAGGTGTCAGCAGGATTGAGTTCCTTTGGGAGGCTCTAGGGGCAATCACTTCCTTGACTTTTCCAGGACCTAGAGGCCAACCTGTTTCTGTGTCTAGTGGCCACATTCCTTTAACTTGAAAGTCAACAATGCCAGGCCACATGTTTCTCATGTTGCCATTCTTTCTCTCTTCTGCCTCCTTATTCCACTTAAAAGACCACTATGTCAATCTTGGGTCCACCATCCAGTAATCTCCCCATCTCAAGGCCAGCTGATTAGCAAATTTAATTCCATCTGCACCATTGATTCCCCCTTGCCAAGTGATCTAACCTATTCACAGGTTCTAAGGATTAGGACATAAAAACCTTTGTGGTACCATTAGTTTGCCTACCATGGTTAAACAGAAGTCTATTTACCAATAGTTTGAAATACTCTTTATTCTTCTGGCTCCCACTATTTCCCAAAGGATTTTCCAAAATGACAAAACTTGTTTTAAAACAGATTGGACTGAGGAAGAAACTTAGAGACCTTGAAGTTAATTATTAGAGAGTAATCTTACAGTTTTTGACATCTTACCAACAATAATATAAATTTTAAATATGTACAAAGATCATTTATCTTTTTCCATGTACAGAAACACATATACACAAACACATGCCTGTAAAGGAAAAACAATGCCCTTGGCATAAAAGTTTTCTCAGATGTTTTCTACCCTCCCAGTTCACTAATTACTAATTATTACTGTATTTGGTAATACAGGAGATTTTGGCCAATTCTTTCACATATCCCACATAGGTTTGAGATAGGTAAGTATAGTGGAAAGGGGGAAGGCAGCTGAGGCCGGGAGACAACATGACCAACAGACAGCATGGCTGTGACACCTCACCTGGAAATCTCCTGAGGGATCCTAAGAGACCTTGGTAGACCTGTTCAGGGTAAAGTGAAAGTCCTGGATGCTCTTAAAGGACCTCACCATTGGCTGCCTGAGAACTGGCAGGTGGAGTAAACAATCAGAACAGCAAACTGCAGGGGCCCCTCCCGTACTTTATGCAGGGGGAGGAGTAAAAGTCTTAAAAAGCATAACCTGGGGCACCCATATGAGGAACTCACCCTGCAGCATGCCCACAGTCCATGCCTTGGACATTGTACATATCATTTTTTCTTGTTTCTTAATAAACTCTTTACTCCCTGGCCTACCCTGTGGTGTGTCCTTAAATTCTTTTATGTAACATAAGGCAAGAACCTAGAAGTCCAGAACCCAGAGTCCTCTGCTAACATATTTGGTGAGTACATCAGGAGACAAGGAGGCAAGTAATGCTCCCCAACCCCTACTGAAGAATGCTGAGTTTTAATTAAAGCCTGTCTGTGCCTTCTTTTATTTTATTTGTGAAGCCTCCAAGAATCTCACCCTGGTCTGTGCCTGGAGGTTTGTTTCTTATTCAGACCCAAGGAGACCCTGAAGTTCCCCTTAATCCATTACCTCCGGGGCCCCTGAAGCTGTTTGTAAGCCACAGAACAATCAGCCTTTGGATTTTTAACATGCCTCTTAACATCCAGTTTAACTGCCAACTCAGTCCCTGGCAGTGGTCAGTTTCACAGCCTACCTTTCTATGACCTCTGCAATAGTAGGCCAAAAGAAAGATTTCAAGCCAGCTCCTTTTCTAGGAAGAATCATGTGGCTTGGTAGCTTTGGTCAAGAACCTAGGTCCAGACATCTTCCAGGATCTACTTTGCCATGGGGACACACATTATGGCGTAGCTGAGTCCTCAGGATGCTGAGAACCAGAGCATCAGCTCCAAACATCTCCCAAAGCCTGAGCAGCGTGGTGCTTTGATTTGGAGGCTAACCCCTAACATCCCCTAAGATTTAAGTGGCTTGGTTTGGAAGCTAAATATTCAATCAGGCTGGGATCTGGAACGCTGGATCAGCTGACAGTTCCTTTCTCCCTAGAACAATGTGTGGCTTCTCTAGCATTCCAGCAGACTCCCAGTGAGGTGTGTTCTCAGGAATTTGGAAGAGAAGGAGAGGACAGGCAGATCTGAGGCCAGAAACCATGTGGTCATGTCTCCTTAAAGGGACGAGGAAATGCACTACCAAACCAGTCAATTATCATCTCAGGGAAATTACTCAGAGGTAGTATCTAGAAACCCAGCTGGTCTCCCTTGGAAATCTGTAGAAAGCTACAGAAACTTTCCCTGGGCCCCCAAACTTCCATTAACTCCTTTTTAGAAACAGCCTTCCTCAGTTGTGTCTAATAAGGGAAGTGATGGAAATCAAGATCTAGGCCTTTAACCACATTTCTCTCCTTTAGGGTAAGGAACCTCTTCATATGCCATCCATTAAGATTAAAAAGTTCCTAGAAAATGGCTTCCATCAGGTCTTTCTCTATGCTAAGAATGCACAATTTTAATCTGTGCTTAACTTTGTGTTTAACTTTTAAAATCTGTCCTTTGTGAGTCTGCTCATTCCGAGGAACTTGTAAATCAGATCTGGGGTTCTTGTGTTACAAATTAGATAACTGTGAAAGATAACTTAAAAATTAATTTTTAAATGTCAATAATATCTTGTAATTGGATTTGATGAATAATTCGTAAGTAGAATTAGTTCAACTGCTGGAAAAGTGAGAAAACTTAGCAATGTTATTACTAATAAAATAGTTTTAGTTGCTTAGTTAATAAATCAAAGTGCCCAAATTGTTTTTAAGTGGAAACTGAGTTTTCCATTGCTTATGGTGATTTCATGACAATTTCTGTGCCCTGTGGCTCAGGGGAAAGCAAATGAGACAGCCCTGTCTCCTGTCCTTGCACTGATATTTGTGGCCTTGATTTCCCTCATGACTCCAGATGTGGATTAGATTGATGTTTGGTGGAATTCTTGTGCCTTCGGATTGAACATCCACTCTTCCAGTCCAGTGGCTGCAGAAGTCCTGTTGCGTTTGAGGACTGGGTGGAGGGTGCACCTCCCACCTTGAGCAACAAGAGTTCTGAAAGCAGCAGGTTATGAGAAAAACCAGGTTTCCCTAAGACTTCAATGACCTCAGTGAGTATATACTGGAATTAGAGTTGCTTATCCATTATCTGTCAAAATCAACGGGAAATAAACAAAGTTCAGAAATAAAGGAAAGTATTTTAAAGCATTGGGAACAATTTGGTTATAAGCCATAACTAAAGAATGAAATTCTTGCCAAAACTGCATGGTCACAGTGCAGATTAATTGGAAATAGCCTCCAAAGGGATCTTTTGAATATGATATTATTTTATAATTAAGCTTATTTTGTAAGAGAATGATAATTATAAGTAGCATTAGTAAATTGTGTGTTCCTGTGCCTTACTCTCTATTTCTATTTGTTCAGTGTACATACTCATACCTTGGGAAGAAATGTAAGTTTAGCATAAAACTTTTATCTACTAAGCCAGTGAATTAAGAATCATAGTTTGGGAAGTGGCTGTGGCTCAACTGATAGAGCATCTGTCTACCCTGTAGAGGTCCAGGGTTTTATCCCCAGGACCTCCTAACTCATGTGGTAAGCTGGCCCATGCGCAGTGCTGCTATGCACATGGAGTGCCATGCCATGCAGGGGTGCCCCCGCATAGGGGTGCCCTATGCACAAGGAGTGCACCCCACAAGGAGAGCCACCCAGTGTAAAAACAGCACAGCATGCCTAGGAGTGGTGCCACACACAGGGAGAGATGATGTGGCAATATGACTCAACAAAAAAGGGATGCAGTGTCCCAGTGTCACCAGATAATGCAAGTGGATGCAGAAGAACACACAGCAAATGGGCACAGAGAACAGACAATGGGAGGGAAGGGGAGAGAAATAAAATAAATCTTAAAAAAAAATAGTTGATCCTGTAATTCCCCTATTTAAAAATTGTAACACTTAAAAGAAAGGTGGTTAGTAATCCTATTACCAAATTTCAATAAGTAAAGGAAGTCTTCGAAAGCTATAGAAAGATTTTTTAAAGCCAATTAAAGAATTATAATATATTCCAGAACCAAGCAGTCAGTATGCTTTATGATGAAAGTTGTAAGTTCACATCTAATGAAATTAAGTTAAAGAAGGAAATGTAGTTCTGTCCTCTCTTAAATGGATAAAATAAATTTCATTGGTTGCTAATTGTAATTTAATAAACTTATTTAAAGGAAAAGTAACCAGTTTGTGTGGTTATGGCTAACTATAAGGAGTTTGTAAAAGCATCTTCTAAACTGAAGAATTTAAGTGGCTAATTACAGGAAACAATTATTAATTAGAAAACTAAATTGATATTAATAACCAAAAGTAACTTCATAACAGGGAAACTTGTCAGAAGCCACCTCAATCTACATATTAAAGTGATAGGGAAAGAAAACTTAATTCCATTGGGAATCTCAGATTTCCATAAAATAATTGAGAAGGTAGTTTTTCCTGTGCTGCTAAAGCAAAATACCTGTTAATTAACAACATCATGGTAAAGGTGTAAAAGTAAAGAACAAAATACTAAAATGGTTAAGTTAATTTGATGCATTATACATTGTATTGGAAATATTTAGAAAGTGTACGAAAATTAAAAGATAGACATCAGTATTGTCAAATTCCATTGTGCATTTAAACCAGCCCTTCAGGATCCTGCATGTTGCCTCTCCATTTAGTTATTGGCTAAGTTAGTCACTGACCTCTAAAATAAGGTAGATATGTACCATACCTCTGGTTATGCTCCTGAAGTGGATGGAGAGTACATTGCAGTTTCAGATTCCTGCAGCAACAGGCAATGGCTTCGTATGGCCAGGTGTACAATGGACATCGCCTCCAGACTGGCTCTATTTCATAGTACTGAAGGGTGCTATGCACCAGGCCGGTGAAACACTGGAGCCTAACTTCCTAGCTTCTCTCTAGGACCAGCTGTGCTGCAGCATGTTACCTGTGTGAAGTGTGGGAAAAGGAGCTTAACTTTGTCCTTAATGTAAATGTTGCACCTGTTCTATTGTTGTAGATGATGTTGCTGTTCAGATAGCAAACAGCTGCTTGGTAGTTTCCAGTAAATACAAAGTGGAAACTAGGGTAGAGGCTCTCAGTTCCAGAAGCTGTAAGTCCCCTGGTCCCATCTTTATCTCCTCTCTTGTGTCTCTCTCTCTGTCCTTTATTTCATAAAGTTATGCATCACCTTCCCTTTGAGCCAACCTATTGCTGAGCTGATCTCAGCAACTGGTGCCCAATGTGGGGCCTGAAGGGAAGAAAGCTCATAGCAACTGGCGCGCAATGTGGGGCACGAAGGGAAGAAAGATCGCCTCAAGTGAAACTAAAGTTGGTGTAATGGCACAGAGCCCCAAGTGGTGTGGTGTGGAAAGGCTTCAAAGTCCTTGAAGGTATGTTTGTATTTCCCCAGGAGATGGAGAACGTCCTGTGTGTGTACAAGCTTGTTGGATAAAGCCATACCATGAATGCCAAGAGATGACAAAAGTTCCTGTGGAACTCAAAACCTCTGGTCATGAAAATGGAGAGGGAGATGCTGAAACTGCATGGTTGAGTCTCATTCTGAAGACTGGAATGGCTTTACATCAAAGTATCTAAACTACAGAACTTGTTCAGCATGGCATCAGAAAGCAAGTATGGCTTGGGGACAGAAAGAGACTAAGAAAGAAATTGAGAGGAGGACAACTGGAAAAGAAATGTAGAACTATAAAAGGAAGCAAGGAAGAAATTCTAGATTCATAGATTTTGAACTGTGTTTGTGTGTGTCTGTTTGTTCAGTATCAGTGTGTGTGTTGTAATTGTTTTGGTATGTGAAAAAGAAAAAGAAAAAGATAAAGAAAGAAATGAAAAAGAAAAGAGAAGAAAAAAGAAAAAGAAAAAGAAAAAGAGAGATAGAAAGGAAAAAAGAAAGGAAAAAGAGATAAAGGAAGGAAAAAGAAAGAAAAAAGGGAGGAAAAAAGAAAAAGAGAAAAGATGGGAAAAAGGAAAGAGAAAGAGGAAGGGAAAAGAGAGAAAGGAAGGAAAAAAGAGAAAGAGAGAGAAGAGAAAAGAAGGAAAAAAGAGAAAGAGAGAGAGGAAGGATAAAATGAAAGATGTAAAAGTTAAGTGAATATTGAAAAAGGTAAAAAGTTTGTGGGACTGCTAACTGACATGTAATAAGGGGTATTTTGTCCTAAAATAAAACGGTTAGTTTTATAAAATCAGAAATAGAGATATGCAAGACAGAACTAGTATGAATATAGCAAGGTGTAAAAGTATTGTGGTAGCATTCAGTGAAATAATGTGTTTTGTAAAAGTAAAACAAGCCTGAATGAATTCAAAAAGTGCAAAAAACTGTGTGAAAAAGTCAACAATGGACTTTTGCTGTTCTTCAAGGCTTTCTGTCCTGGCCTGATGGAAATAGCATAGAAGAAACCTGTGGCAGTGACCCTACTAAAAACATCAGAGACAATGATATTTTAAGGGAATAGGAAAATAATTGGGACAAGCTCTTAAGTCCCTGCTACTCTATCAAATTCTTAAATGCTGTTTGGTTGGGTAAGACAAAACTATACCCTCTGCTGTATTTGATAAAGTACAATGTTTTCTCATGTTAATAGAATTTGTGGGGCCCGAAGGGAAGAAGGCTCACAGCAGTGAAGGACATACCAAGTGGAGCAAGAATTACTGGAGTAATATGAGTAGAACTTAAACAAATACAATTGGCATTATGGCCTGCTCCATGGAGAGATGACATATATGTATTGCATATTTGGAGCTTAGATACATTAATCACAGTTCAAAGAGAAACTTATGCATTCATTATTGCATTGGTTAGTATTAAATACTGTACCTATATACCTGATGAACATGATGATATCTCTTTTATTTTAGATCATATGCAGAGGGATCTGAACATGTTAAAAGTCTTGGTAAACTTAATTCATATTGTAAGTAGTTAATGAATATGCCAAAAGAGAAAGGACTGACTCTCTTAAGTTCTGTCTGTTTGTTTGCCATATGCTTGTCTTGTTGCCTATGCTGTCTTTGTGAGTTTATTTGTAGGGTAGTGCCTTGCTTCATCCCTCTACTACATGCCCTAAGCATAACCATAAAGCTGGGATTGGCAATTTATACCAAATCCAGCTTCTCTACCACATTCTCTCCCTAGATTTAACCAATAGCATAAAAGAGCTCAAGGTGGAATGCTGTTTCCCATTAGCTTTGGAAGGATGCAGACTCTGAAGGCACCTGAACTTTCTCTCTCTCATGGTCCAGTGTGTCATGGTTGGTTCCTTTTGAGCCTGATTACCACAGTCTTCTTTATCCTTTTAATTGAACCATGTATCTTCCTTTCTAATTAAGCTTGTTTCTTCCATAATCCATGCCTTATTAGTCATGAGGGGATATCACCGAGTCCACCCAGGGTGCTGGACCCACCTTCCATCACCTGCAATAGAACAGACAGAGAGTTGTACACCTTGTTAGGCAGGGCCTACTCCCCCACCAGCAGGAAGCAGCTACAGAAGAATGACCATCACCCTGCAGTTCACCCTTAAGAACAAGGGTATAGGGAAATGGATGTGGGAGCCAATTGGGCTCCCATCTACCATATAGGAGGTCCAGGGTTCAATGCCCAGGGCCTCCTTATGAGGACAAGCTGGCCTACATGGTGAGTTGTCCCATGTGGAGTGCCAGCTCATGCTGGAATGCTGCTCCAAGCAGGAGTGTCCCCCTGCATGAGAATGCTGCCCAGCACAGGAAAGCTGCCCTGCACAGAATATTGGCTGATGCTGAGAGCTGGCACAACAAGATGATGCAATAAGAGACACAGAGGCGAGAAAATGAGAAGACATAGCAGAACAGGGAGCAAGAGAGTAATCACCTCTCTCCCATGCCAGAAGGGCCCAGGATAGGTTCCCAGAGCTGCCTAATGAGAATGCAAGCAGACACAGAAGAACAACACACAATGAATGGACACAGAGAGCAGACAATGGGGGGATTGGGGAGGGGTGGAGAAATAAATAAAAATAAATCTTAAAAAAAAATAAGGGTATAAACTCTCTGAGGGGGGAATTGATGCAGGGGAAGACTTGGGTCACAGCTGAAGAACTGGTAGACAGCATGGCTGGCAGACCACATGGCCACAAGACACCTCCCTCTTGAAGGGAAGGCATCTGGAAAGACCCCACAAGACCCTGGCCAAGAGATCTTGCTTGGAACTCTTTCGAGGGTCAAAGAGAAGCTCTGAATAATCCCAAACAGGTCTCATTGCTTCCCTGAGAGCTACCACATGGCAATCATAAGGCAACCAATCAGAACAGCAAACACCTGGGCCCCTCCCCAACATTATGAACGGGGAGGACTGAAAGTCTTAAACTCACCCTGTTGCATGCCTTCAGTTCATTTCTAGAACTGTGTACTCTTTTCTGGTTTCGTAATAAACTCTTTACTCCCTTGCCTACCCTATGTCATTTCCTTAAATTCATTTATGAGACATATGCCAAGAACTTAGAAGCCCAGGACCCAGAGCCTTCCACTAACATATTGTCTGTGAAGAGAGAAATGTTATTATTCATTCTGGTTTCTAATATTTTATTGCTATTTACTTCTTAACACTTATTTTGAATTTAGTTTTCTATTGCTTTTCTAGTTTCTTTAGGAAGAACTTTGAGTAATTGATTTGAGAATGAAGTGTTCAATAACATGAATTTCAATCTAAGCATTGCTTTGACTGCATCCTAAAGTTTGATATATTTTGTTTTCATTTTTAACCAGTCAATATATATTTAATTTCCCTTAAAGATTCCTCTTTAACACATGGGTTATTTGGTAGTCTTTCATACAATTCCCAAATATTTTGAGTTTTTTTAGATATCTTCCCTGTTATTGATCTTTGATTTAATTCTAATATGGACTAAGAACATCCTTCTAAGATTGCTCCTTTTTGAAAGGGGTTGAGTTTGTCTATGGCCCCATTAAGGTTCATCTTAATGAATGCCCCATTTGAAGTTGAAAAGGAAGTATATTTTGTTTTTCATGATTGATTGTTCAGTTGGCAGGTAATGTTGTTTGTGATGTCTATAGACTTGCTGATTTTCTATCTTCTTGTTCTGTCAATTACTGAGAGAAAAATGTTGAAGTCTTTAAATATATTTGTGGATTTATCTGCTTCACATTTTATTTCTGTCCGTTTCTGTCTCATGTATTTTGAAGTTCTGTTATTAAGTGGATACACAATTAGGGCTTTTATATTTTCTTGTGAATTGACCCCTCTATCTTGAGTAACATCTTGTACTCCTGATAATATTCCTTGTTCTAAACTCATACTAATCAAATGATCATGCAGACCATCCAGCTTTCTATTACTGTTTGCATGATGTATATTATTTATAGGGTCCTGAAGGTAACTCTTAGGCATCCTACAACACTAGGTTAAGTTGTAATTTCAAGAGCAAAGGATCATAAGTATAGCCATCAATATCAAAGGCCCATCGATGGACCATCCTCCTTTATTAGTCATTGCCCACACATGGGGGATTATTGCTATTCCATTAGACAATGTGGCAGAGCTCCTCAGATGGGAATTCAATAAATGCAACATTCTTTCAGTTGTTGTGTGAATCTCCACCCACTGTGACAATGCCCTGTGAACACTTGAGCACATTTATATACCTTATATGTATGCCCAGGTGAACTTCCTTCCATGTATCCCCATCACTAACACCCCACACCAATGATCCTCCCCTTCCATAGTTGTAACACTTCTGTGATTCAAAACTTCTTCAAAAAGGAAGTCAAGAATATCACCAAATACAATTAGTAGGAAAATGCAATAATAATGATAGGTTTAAACATAAGAAATAAAATACATAATACTTTAGAAAAACTGAAACTAAAGTAAAAAATGGGATATTAAATAACAATGAAAAATAATTAAAAATTTTTTTCTGACATTTTGCCTTTCATCCTTGTAATATCTGTTGTCCTGTGTGTACAGTGGCATTTTCTTCTATTATTTCTTCTCCAGTGTCTTACTGTTTTACATTTTGTCTCCAAAGAAGTTTTAGGTCACAGTAAAGTCACATACAGAATATAGGGAACTCCCATACACCCAACATCCTCCCCCTTTTCCCCTTTCCCATATTAATAACCTTTTTACATGTGGATGTTACATTTCTTACAACTGATGTGCAAATATTGAAACATAGCTACTAATCATGGTCAATGACTTACATTATGGTTTACATTTTAGACCACTTTATAAATTGTTGATGAAATTTAACATGGCCTGTATCCATCATTGCAAGATCATGCAGAACACTTCCATTGCCCTCTAAGTACTCCCTCTTTCATCTATTCTATTCCTCCCTCCCTTTGGGGCCCATGGCAAACACCAGGTTGCACACCATGAATGACAAGATTCATAAATACTTGCAACAACACTGAGAGCTTGGCACACTAGACTGTCCTCCCCTATTAGGAACTGCCTATGCTCTCAAGAGACAGCTTCCTCTCTGTTTGAGGACATATTGGGCCTCCCCAGGATGGGAGTCCAACTTCTTCCCACTCATTATGTGGGTCCCCACCCACTGATACAACACATGATGACAAAATGATCACTCACACTTTCTCTAGAAGACTAGCACAGGTGTGCCCTGTCCCAAATGCCATCCATCCAACACCCTAAACCAGTAGCCCTTCCTTGTTATGTTGCCAAAAGAGCTTTCTGAACATTGTCATTTCAACCACATACCCCCCAATTCCCAGTGTTCATCTGCTCTATCCCCCAATCCTCCCCTGAGTTCCATGGACTCCAACTCATTCTTCCCAACTTACTCCCCTGTCAAGCTTGCACAACGCAACCCAACAGTATCACTACACATTTGCCATATCCCTTCACTGCACAAGTACTCACTTCCCCTTATCATAGATTTTGCCCATATGGGCATTGGCTCAAACTCCCTTTCTATTTCCTGTAAACCTATCTTCCAGACTCTAGCACTCTGAGTCTGCTCATTTTGCTTAATTCATATCAGAGAGGTCATGTAATATTTGTCCTTCAATGCCTGGTTTGCTTCACTGAACATAAGGTTCTTAAGATTTATCCATGTTATCCCATGTGTTAATACTGTATTCCTTTTAAGTTGAGTCATATACCATTGTATGTATGTACCACATTTTGTTTATCCATTCATCTGTTGATGGGCATTTTGGTTGATTCCAACTTTTGGCAATAGTGAATAATGCCACTATGAACATTAATGTGCATGTATCTATTCATGTCCTTGCTTTCAATTTTTTCTATGCAACAGTGGAATTGCTGGATCATATGGTAGATCTACAGTTAGTTATTGAGGAGCAGCCAAAGTGTCCTCCATAATGGCTGGACCCTTTTACCAGGAGTAGATGAGGATTCCTGTTCCCCCACATCCTCTCCAACACTTGTAGTCCTGGTTTTTTTTTTAATGGCCACCAGTCTAATGGCTATAAGATGGTATCTCATTGTAGTTTTGCTTTGCATGTCCCTAATAGCTATGATGTTGAGCATCATTTCATATGTATTTTAGCCATTTTTATTTCTTCTTTGGAGAAGTGTCTGTTCAAATCACTTGCCCAATTTTTAAATGGGTTGTCTTTTTATTTTTTGAGATAAAATATTTCTTTTTATATGCTGGATATTAGGCTCCTATCAGATATATGGTTACCAAATATTTTCCTGCAATGGGTTGGCTCTCTTTTCACTTTCTTGACAAACTCCTTTGAGGTGCAAAAGGTTTAAATTTTGAGGAGGTCCCATTTATCTATTTTTACTTTCACTGCTTGTGCTTTGGGTATGAAGTTTATGAAGCAATTTTCTATTACAAGGTCCTGAAGATGCTTCCCTATATTAGCTTCCAAATTCTTTATAGTCTTGGATCTTAATTTTATATTTTTGATCCATCTTGAGTTGAATTTTGTATAAGGTGTGAGATGGTGTTCTTCTCTCATTCTTTTGGATATTGGTATCCAGTTCCCCAAGCACCATTTGTTGATACGGCCATTCTCTACCAGTTGATTGAGGCTGGTGGCTTTATCAAATATCAAATGACATTATATGCAAGGATCCATATCAGAATTTTCAGCTTGGTTCCATTGGTTGGTATGCATATCCTTATGCCAATACCTGTAGCTTTGTAGTGTGTTTTATTTTATTTTATTTTTTTTTGCATTTTTTTTTTAATTTTTTTATTTTTTATTGACTTTGTAATAATATTACATTAAAAATATATATGTGAGGTCCCATTCAACCCCACCCCCCCACCCCCCCTCTCCGCCCCCCCAACAACACTCGTTCCCATCATCATGACACATCCATTGGATTTGGTAAGTACATCTTTGGGCACCTCTGCACCTCATATACATTGGTTCACATCATGGCCCATACTCTCCTCTATTCCATCATGTAGGCCCTGTGAGGATTTACAATGTCCGGTGATTACCTCTGAAGCACCATCCAGGGCAGCTCCATGTCCCGAAGACGCCTCCACCTCTCATCTCTTCCTGCCTTTCCCCATACCCTTTGTCCATTATGTCCACTTTTCCCAATCCAATGCCACCTCTTCTATGTGGACACTGGATTGGTTGTGTCCATTGCACCTTTTTGTCAAGAGGAGGCTCAGATTCCACCTGGATGCTGGATGCAATCCTCCCATTTTCAGTTGTAATCACTCTAGGCTCCATGGTGTGGTGGTTGTCCTTCTTCACCTCCATCTTAGCTGAGTGTGGTAAGTCCAATAAATCAGATTGTAGGTGCTGGAATCTGTTGAGGCTCAGGATCTGGCTATCACATTGTCAGTCCAGAGATTCAAATCCCCTAAATATATCTTAAACCCCAACATTAACTGCACCTCCAGCACATTAGCATGAAAGTCTTATGAAGGGAGATCCCATCTGAGTCCAGATTCATCACACATAAACACCATTTCCAAAGAGGGGCCATCTGCCCTGGTAGTTAACCCCATCGGCCATGACCATAACTCCCATGGGTCTCTTTAGCCCTCAAAGGAACCAATATCTGGGGGTTGTATCTGCTTTATCTGTCTCTCTGACTCTGCTCAGTTGTGCATGAGGGCAAACCTTCTGCCAGCCTCCAGACTCTTTTTTAGAAACTCGTAGCCATATAAACTCATTTCTCCTTTCCATTTCCCCCTTACTTTAGGTCAAACAGCATTTTAAAGTCATGGTATTTTATGTAGACATGGATATTCTGCTGATCCGCATTGAACCTTCCGTATAAGGTCATTTTCCAGTTGCATCATCAGTTGGTAGTTGATAGTGGTCCCTCGTTGCCAGGGAGGCTCATCCCCGGGTGTCATGTCCCACGCTGGGGGGAAGGCATTGCATTTACATGCTGAGTTTGGCTTCGAGACTGGCCACATTTGAGTAACATGAAGGCTGACAGAAGGAAATTCCCAGGCACAAAGTTGCTCTAGGCCTTGTTATTATTTTGGGTTTATCAGCTCACAAGCATAGTCATTAGTATCAGGGGCTCACTGTTGAACCCTCACTCCCTCCCGGTCCCCACCACTGTACCTGGGAGACTGTCGCTGCTCCCCTAGGGACCACGACAGAGCACCACTGGCCAGGAACCCAGTACCACCCCTACTGTGGTTTTTAATTGTTGCCACTATGAGTATATCCAAACATTACCATGCACCCTGGACATATGTTCTGTACAGCTCCCTGTCAGTCATATATCACCTGTCATTGGTATCCCATACCAGTATCCCTCCATTGCCATTGTTGAAACACTCTGTGATCCAGAACTCCCCGAAATTTGAAGCCCAATATAATGTCATGGTCCCTTACTAGGGAATGGCATATAGCGATGAGTTTAAAGGATAGATAAAGAACTTGGATAAAGTTAGATAAAGAACTTAGATAAAGAATGTTGACTTGAAAAAATTCCACATCCTATTTTTTTCTTTTTTTTTTCCCCCCCCCCCTAATTATTCAGCTTTTCTTCACAAGAGTCCTAGACCACAGCAATGTATATATATAATATACAGCACTCCCACACATCCACCAGAAAACCTTTTCCCTTCCACAGTGATACTCTTACGCCCTATTCATATCATATTTACTTAAAGTGATGTACAGAGTCTGAGACATTAGCTTTCTAACAAGGTGACATCTGTGTTTACATTATGGTGCATACTTTAGGATACACAGTTCTTTACATTTTTAGTTATCCTATGTTTTACATTATGGTTTACATTATCAGTCTGTCATCTCCTATATGTTATGGTGTAATATTACATGTTTTATATCCATCCTTGTGTACTCTCAAGAAACTCCTCTCTTACCCCCCATTTACTTTGGTTCCACACCTTTAACGTCCATTTTCCCTTCCACCTTGGTGCCCTCAGTGATAGCCAACCTCCGTTTCCTGAGGAGCCACTTCCAGAGATAGATGGAATAGTGTTCAGGGCCTAACTTGCTCAACTGCCCCAATGCCCTGGGAGCCACCCTTTCTCTCGAGGGATACAGTTCCCTCTATTGGATGGCATTAGTCCTCCCCAGGATGTGGGTCCACCCCCACTCTCACTACTTGGGTTTCTACCCCATGGTGTCACCCACTCTGGCAGAATGAGCATTTAGACATTCCCCAGGAGCCCGTCCTGCATCAGACCCTCCCCTCCGAGCATTCTAAACAGGTAACCCTCTTTATTATATTTTGATATGATTTTCTCGGCATTTTACTCTCCACCAACACCTGACCCTCTCCTGGTTCGTATGCTACCCCTCCCTCCCCCCACTTTTGGGCAACGTTACCCACCCGTCCCTCCCCAGCCACCCTCAAACCCGCAAAGCCCCAAGCAAAGGCAACCCCTTGCCCCCCTTTTATCTCTTCTTTGTGTTCATACTTACCACCATCTCGTCTTAAATTCCACCCCTGCAGACATCGGCTCATATCCTTCCTCCACCCTCCGATTTCCTGCAAGCCTATCGTTCAGTCTCTTGCTATCTAGGGCAGCTTGTTTATTTCATATCATTGAGGTCATGTAGTATTTGTCCTTCAATGTCTGGGTTGCTTCACTCAACATAAGGTTCTCAAGATTCATCCATGTTATCACATGTGTTTGTAGTGTGTTTGTTCTTACAGCCGAGTAGTATTCCATTGTGTGTATATACCACATTTTATTGATCCACTCGTCTGTTGATGGGCATTTGGGTTGATTCCAACTTTTGGCAATAGTGAACAATGCTGCTATGAACATTGGTGTACATATATTGGTTTGTGTTCTTGTTTTCAGTTCTGCTGGGTATATTCCCAGCAGTGGTATTGCTGGGTCATATGGCAAATCTATGGCTAGTTTTTTGAGAAACCGCCATACTGTTCTCCAGAATGGTTGGATCCTTCTGCATTCCCACCAGCAGTGGATGAGTGTTCCCCTTCCTTCACATCCTCTCCAGCACTTGTATTCTTCTGTTTTTTTCATAGCTGCCAATCTTATGGGTGTAAGATGGTATCTCATTGTGGTTTTGATTTGCATTTCCCTGATAGCTAGAGATTTGGAACATTTTTTCATGTGCTTTCTTGCCATTTGTATTTCTTCTTCGGAGAAGTGTCTGTTTAAGTCTTTTTCCCATTTTTTAAATGGATTGTTTATCTTTTTATTTTCAAGATGTAGGAGTTCTTTATATATGCAAGTTATAAGTTTCTTATCAGATATATGATTGCCAAATATTTTCTCCCACTGTGTGGGCTCCCTTTTTACTTTCTTGACAAACTCCTTTGAGGTGCAGAAGGCTTTAATTTTGAGGAAGTCCCATTTATCTATTAGTTCTTTTGCTGCTCGTGCTTTTGGTGAGATATTCATAAATCCATTACCTATTACAAGGTCCTGTAGATGTTTCCCTACACTGCTTTCTAAGGTTTTTATGGTCTTGGCTCTTATATTTAGGTCTTTGATCCATCTTGAGTTGATCTTTGTATAAGGTGTGAGATGGTAATCCTCTTTCATTCTTCTACATATGGCTATCCAGTTCTCCAGACACCATTTGTTGAATAGGCCACTCTCTCCCAGTTGAGAGGGTTTGGTGGCTTTATCGAATATTATGTGGTTGTATATGTGAGGTTCTATATCAGAGCTTTCAATTCGATTCCATTGGTCTATATGTCTCTCCTTATGCCAATACCATGCTGTTTTCACCACCGTAGCTTTATAGTATGTTTTGAAGTCAGGTAGTGTGATTCCTCCAATTTCGTTTTTCTTTTTCAGTATGTCTTTGGCTATTCGGGGTCTCTTTCCTTTCCAAATAAATTTCATAGTTAGTTTTTCTAGTTCCTTAAAGAAGGCTGCATTGATTTTTATTGGGATTGCATTGAATGTGTAGATCAATTTTGGTAGGATAGACATCTTAATAATGTTCAGTCTTCCTATCCATGAACAAGTAATAGTCTTCCATTTATTTAGGTCTTCTTTGATTTCCTTGAACAATCTTGTATAGTTCTCAGTGTATAAGTTCTTTACCTCTTTAGTTAAATTTATTCCTAAGTATTTGATTTTTTTATTTACTATTGTGAATGGTATTTGTTTCTTGATTTCCTCCTGATCTTGCTCATTATTGGTGTACAGAAATGCTACTGATTTTTGCGCATTGATCTTATAACCTGCGACTTTACTAAACTCATTTATGAGTTCTAGAATCTTCGTTGTAGATCTCTCAGGGTTTTCTATGTATAGGATCATGTCATCTGCAAATAATGAAATTTTGACTTCTTCCTTTCCAATTTGAATGCCTTTTATTTCTGGTTCTTGCCTCAGTGCTCGAGCAAGTACTTCTAAGACAATGTTAAATAGGAGCGGCGACAGTGGGCATCCTTGTCTTGTTCCTGAGTTTAGAGGGAAGGAGTCTAGGATTTCTCCATTGTAAACAATATTGGCTTTAGGTTTTTCATATATACTCTTTATCATGTTCAAAAAATTTCCTTGTATTCCAATCATTTGGAGTGTTTTTATCAAGAAAGGGTGCTGTATTTTGTCAAATGCTTTTTCTGCATCAATAGATATAATCATGTGATTTTTTTCCTTCAATCTGTTTATATGGTGTATTACGTTGATTGATTTTCTTATGTTGAACCATCCTTGCATACCTGGGATGAATCCCACTTGGTCGTGGTGTATAATTCGTTTAATGTGTTGTTGAATACGATTAGCAAGTATTTTGTTAAGTATTTTTGCGTCTAGGTTCATTAGAGAAATTGGTCTGTAATTTTCCTTTCTTGTGATGTCTTTGTTTGGCTTTGGTACTAGGGTAATGTTGGCATCATAGAAGGAGTTGGGTAATGTTCTTTCTGTTTCGATGGTTTGGAATAGTTTCAGCAGGATTGGTGTCAGTTCTTTCCGGAATGTTTTATAGAATTCACCTGTGAAGCCATCTGGCCCTGGGCTCTTCTTAGTTGGGAGATTTTTAATAACTGATTCTATCTCTCTGCTTGTGATTGGTTTGTTAAGATCATCAATTTCTTCTTTTGTCAATATGGGCTGTTTATGTGTTTCTAGGAATTTGTCCATTTCCTCTAGATTGTCATTTTTGTTGGAATATAGTTTTTCAAAATATCCTCTTATGATAGTCTTTATTTCTGTGGGGTCAGTGGTGATATCGCCTTTCTCATTTCTTATTTTGTGTATTTGCATCTTCTCTCTTTTTTTCTTTGTTAGTGTTGCTAAAGGTTTGTCAATTTTGTTAATCTTCTCAAAAAACCAGCTCTTGGTCTTGTTTATCTGTTCAAGTGCTTTCTTATTTTCTATTTCATTTAGTTCTGCTCTTATCTTTGTTATTTCCTTCCTTCTTCTTCCTGTTGGGTTACTTTGTTGTTGTTTTTCTAATTCCTTCAAATGTGCATTTAGTTCTTCAATTTTTGCTCTTTCTTCTTTTTTGATATATGAATTTATGGCTATAAACTTCCCTCTCAGTACTGCTTTTGCTGCATCCCATAAATTTTGGTATGTTGTGTTATCATTATCATTTGTTTCAAGGTAGTCATTGATTTCTTTTGAGATTTCCTCTTTGACCCACTGTTTTTCTAAGAGTGTGTTGTTTAATTTCCAAATCGTGGTGTGAAATCTGGGCTTCTTTCCCTTGCAAATCTCCAGCTTGACTCCACTGTGGTCAGAGATAATGTTTTGTATGATTTCAATCTTTCTGAATTCGTTCAGCCTTTCTTTGTGGCCTAGCATATGATCTATCTTGGAGAATGATCCATGTGCGCTTGAGAAAAATGTATATCCTGCTGTGTTTGGGTGTAGCGATCTATATATGTCTATTAGATCGAGCTCCTCTAATATACTATTCAGATGTTTTGTTTCTTTGGTGATTCTCTTTTGAGATGTTCTGTCCAGAGTTGATAGTGGTGTATTAAAATCCCCCACTATAATTGTAGATGTATCTATTCTTTCACTTAGTTTTTCCAGCGTTTGCCTGACGTATTTAGAGGCACCCTTGTTAGGGGCATAGATATTTATGATTGTTCGATCTTCTTGACAGATTTTCCCTTTGACTAAAATGTAGTATCCTTCTTTGTCTCTCACAATTGTTTCACATTTAAAGTCTATTTTGTCTGATATTAATATAGCTACTCCTGCCTTTTTTGGTTATTGTTAGCTTGTATGATTGTTTTCCAGCCTTTCACTTTCAATCTCCATGCGTCTCTGGGTCTAAGATGTGTCTCTTGTAGACAGCATATGGATGGGTCATATTTCCTTATCCAGTGTCCCAGTCTGAATCTTTTGATAGGTGAGTTTAATCCATTGACATTCAGTGTTATTACTATCAAGGAATTATTTGTGTTAGCCATATTTTGATTGGATTTGTGTTTGTCATATTTTGTTTGTATATTTTTTTTTTGTCTTTTTTGTTGTTGTTGTTGGTCTTATACTCTCCTCCAACTTTGCCTTTCCTGTTTTTTCCTTTCTTCCTGCAGAACTCCCTTTAGAATTTCTTGAAGGGGAGGTTTCTTGTTGGTATACTCTTTCAGTTTCTGTTTGTCTGCGAATATTTTGAACTCTCCATCATGTTTGAATGCTAGTTTAGCTGGATAGAGTATTCTTGGTTGGAAATTTTTTTCCTTTAGTACCTTGACTATATCATACCACTGTCTTCTTGCCTCCATGGTTTCAGAAGAGAAATCAGCACTTAATCTAATTGAGCTTCCCTTGTATGTGATGGTTTTCTTTTCTCTTGCTGCTTTTAGGATTTTCTCTTTGTCTTGAGCATTGGATAATTTGACAAGTATATGTCTTGGGGTGGGCCTGTTGGGGTTTATGACTTGTGGAGTGCGCTGTACTTCTTGGATATGTACATCTGTCTCTTTCAGTAGATTTGGGAAGTTTTCAGCCATTATTTCCTGCAACACTCTTTCTGACCCCTTTCCCTTCTCTTCACCTTCTGGAATGCCTATAATACGTATGTTTGAGCGTTTTGCATTGTCATTCAGGTCCCTAAATCCTAATTGGATTTTTTCTATCTTTTTATTGACCCCTTCTACTATCTGTTTGATTTCTGATGTACTGTCTTCCACATCACTAATTCTCTGCTCTGTCTCTTCTAGTCTGCTGATATTTGCTGCAAGTGTATTTTTGATTTCTTGAACTGTGGTGTTCATTCCCATCATATCTGTTATGTTTTTGCGTATGTCTGCAATTTCCCCTCCAAGTGATGTCTTCATGTTGTTAACCTCTTTCATTACTGCATCAAATTTGTCGGTGATAAATGTTCTGAGATCTTTCATTGCTTGTGCCAAGTTTTGCTCCCCTTCGTGATTATTGGTTTGTTGATTGGATTCAGCCATGTTTTCCTGATTATTGGTTTGGTTCGTAGATTTTTGTTGCTTTCTGGTCATCTCTTTATTTTGACGAATTTAATCAGTTCCTTAGCTTCTTTGTCTGCTCTTGGAGGTTAATTAGTTGTTATTTTTGCACAGGTGTTATATCTTCTCTTTGTCACTTTTTTCTTCTTATTCTAGTTACTTGTTGTTGGTTAAGTTCACTTTAGAGGAAAGTATTAGTGTTGGGGAAAGGCAATTGTGTAAGCAAGGGAAAAGTGTAAAGTTGTATTGGTGATGTATGTTAATAAAGCAGGAATATGAGATCTGGAAGGATGGAGGTTAGATTCATGTAGATTGTATAGAGTTATAGCTGTAGGTAGAGTACCTTTTATGAAGTTGATGACTGAATTTGGGAGGAATATGGTATGAACTACACAGCTATTGTTTTCATGAGAGAGGGAAAAAGAAAAGAAAGGTAATAGTTTCAAGAGTGGATAATAGACAGAAAACAGAACAAAGGTATTAGAAATTAAGAGTTAGACACTTTGTGGATCAAAGAACGGGAGGTGGGGGGTGGAATATAGGAGAGACAGTAGATGATAGTGGATATCAAGATGCAGGGGAAGGGGGATAGTGTAGGTAGCCTAAATCAGTTCACACAGAAATGAGGCAGTGGAGGATGGGAAAACCCAGCAAATGTGAGGTGTTCCCTGTAGCACCTATTGTATACTTGAATTAAAGTAAAAATAAGTGGAAGATGAGGGACAAGAGGGAAAGAGAAAACCGAAAAAAGAAAAAAAAAAAAAAACTAATTATAATAAAGAAAAAAGAAAGGCAAGAAGAAAGGAAGAAAGAAAAAGAGGATGGGCAAACGGTGGGGAACGGATAGGGAGAAGAGAGATACAGGTACACACGTGTCACAATTGCAACACTATCTAAAACAACAACTTCCCCCCGCTTTGCCCTAAACCCCCCCCCGTCTGTCTGCCCAAATGGGTCTGCAAGCACCTCCCTTCCCACAAACCCCCAATAGGCCGCCCAGGGCCCACGAACTCCCCAGTACTGCAGATGCTCAAAAAAAAAAAAAAAAAAAAAAAAAATTAAGTAAAATTAAAAAAAAAAAAACAAAAAACAAAAAACAAACAAACAAACAAACAAAAAAAAACAGAAACCCCTCCGCAGGCCCGGCTCCGCCCGCCGCGGAGGCTTGGACCGGCTCTGCCTGGCTCCTCACGCTGCCTTGGCCTGGCCTGGCTCCGCCCAGCTCCGCTCGCTACAGCGCCCCAGCCGGCTCCGGCGTCCACCTCCCGCCACCGCGGCCTGGACCGGCCCTGCCCTGCTCCGTACCCGCCGCGGCCTGACCCGGGCCCGCCAGGCTCCAAACGCTACCGCGGCCCGCAGCCGGGGCCTGCACCGGCCCCGCCCGGCTCCAAGCGCTACCGCGGCCCGCAGCCGGGGCCTGCACCGGCCCCGCCCGGCTCCAAGCGCTACCGCGGCCCGCAGCCGGGGCCTGCACCGGCCCCGCCCGGCTCCAAGCGCTACCGCGGCCCGCAGCCGGGGCCTGCACCGGCCCCGCCCGGCTCCAAGCGCTACCGCGGCCCGCAGCCGGGGCCTGCACCGGCCCCGCCCGGCTCCAAGCGCTACCGCGGCCCGCAGCCGGGGCCTGCACCGGCCCCGCCCGGCTCCAAACGCTACCGCGGCCCGGCTCGGCCTGGCTCGGCCCCGCCCGGCCCCGCTCACCGCCGGCGCAGCGCGGCCCGGCCTGGCCCAGCCCCACCGAGCGGGGCTAGATGCCTCGTCTCCGCCTACCCAAGAAGGGAATCCTCTACAGGTAGCTGGGATCTCCGTGTATATTTCACAGACGAATCCTCTCTGTTACCTTCCCTCCAAATCGATGTCCAGACACCTCCGGACCAGCAAAAATCCCGAAACAATCTGGTCCCAAAGAGTCTCCAACGCCGCCCAGCCGATTCCCTGCAGAAGACTCTAACAGGGATGTTCACTCAGCCGCCATCTTGCCCCCTCCCCTGAAGTGTGTTTTAAAGTCAGGTTGTATGAGTCCTCCAATTTTGTTTTTCTTTTTCAATATATCTTTGGCTATGTGGGGTTTCTTGCACTTCCAAATAAATTTCAAATTAGTTTTCCCAATTCAGTAAAAAATACTGTGCTGATTTTTATTGGGATTGCATTAAAACTCTAGATTAGTTTGGGTAGGGTAGACATCTTAATAATGTTTAGTCTTCCTATCCATGAACAGGGGATACTCTTCCATTTATTTAAGTCTTCTTTGATTTCCTTTAACAGTGTTATGTAGTTTTCTGTGTATAAGTAATTTACATCTTTAAATTTATTCCTTGGTATTTGATTTTTTAATTTACTATTGTAAATGGAACTTTATTCTTGATTTCCTCCTCAGATTGCTCATTGTTTGTGTACAGAATTGCTACTGACTTTTGCACATTGATCGTATAACCTGCAACTTTACTGAACTCATTTATAAGTTCTAAAAGCTTTGTTGTAGACTTCTCAGGGCTTTCTATGTACAGGATCATGTCTTCTGCAAATAGTGAAATTTTGACTCCTTCATTTCCAATTTGGATGCCTTTTATATCTTTTCCTAGCCTCAGTGCTCCAACAATTACTTCTAACACAATGTTAAATAGAGGCAGTGATAGTGGGCCTCCATGTCTTTTTCCCAATCTTACAGGAAAAACTTTTAGGATTTCATCATTGTATATGTTGTTAGCTGTGGGTTTTTCATATATACCCTTTATCAGGTACAGAACGTTTCCTTTTATTCCTATCTTTTGCAGTGTTTTTATCAGGAAAGGGTGCTGTATTTGTGGAATGCTTTTTCTCTGTCTATACAGATCATTGTGTGATTTTTTCTTTCAATCTGTTTATGTGGTTTATTACATTGATTGATATTCTTTTGTTGAACCATCCATGCATACCCAGGATGAAACCCAGTTGGTCATGGTGTATAATTCATATGCTGTGTTGTTGAATATGATTAGCAAGTATTTGTTGCAGATTTCAGCATCTAGGTTCATTAGAGAGATTGGTCTGTAATTTACCTAAATTGTGGCGTCTTTGTTTGGCTTTGGTATTGGGGTAATGTTGGCATCATAAAATTAGTTAGACAATATTCTTTCTACTTCTATTTTTTGGAAGAGTTTAAGCAGAATTGGTCTTAGTTTTTTCTGGATCATTTGGTAGAATTCACCTGTGAAGCTGTCTGGTCCTGGGCTCTTTTCAGTTGGGAGATTTTGAATACTGATTGTATCTCTGTACTTGTGACTGGTCTGTTGAATTCATGAGTTTCTTCTTTTGTGAAAGTAGGCTTTTTGTGTGTTTTTAGGAATTTGTCAATTTCCTCTAAATCATCCTTTTTTTCTTAACATAATTTTTCAAAGCATCCTCTTATGATACTATTTCTGTGTGGTCAGTGGTGATATACCCTTCCTCATTTCTTATTTTGTGTATTTGCATCATCTCACTTTTTTTCTTTGTTAGTCTAGCTAAGGGTTTGTCAATTTTACTGATCTTCTTGAAGAACCAGCTTTTGGTTTTATTTTTCTAGTACTTTCTTATTTTCTGTTTAATTTAGTTCTGCTCTAATCTTTGTTATTTCCTTCTTTCTATTTCCTCTGGGGTGAGTTTGTTGTTCTTTTTCTAATTCCTCCAGGTATGCAGTTAGATCTTCAATTTTAGTTTTTTCTTCTTTTTTGATATATGCACTTATGGCTATAAATTTCCCTCTCAGTATAGCTTTTGCTGCATCCTATATGTTTTGATATGTTATATTGTCATTGTCATTCATTTCAAGGTAGTTACTGATTTCTTTTGAGATTTCCTCCTTGACCCATTGTTTGCCTAAGAGTGTGTTTTTTAAATTCCATGTTTTTATGCCTAATCTGGTTTTCTGGCACTTACTGATTGCCAGCTTTATTCCATTGTGGTCAGAGAAATTATTTGTGTAATTTCAATCTTTCTGAGTTCACTGGGAATTTTTCTGTGGCTTAGTATGTGGTCTATCTTAGAGAATGATCCATGTGCATTTGAGAAAAATTTATATCCCACTGTATTTGGGTGTAGTGATTGGGTGTATGTGTCTATTAGGCCCAGATCCTCTAATGTATTATTCAAAGTCTTTGTTTCTTTATTGATTCTCTGTTGAGATGTTTTGTCTAATGGTGATATGGTGTATTAAAATCCTCCACTATAATTGTAGAAGCATCTATTTCTCCATTTATTTTTTCCAGTGTTTGTCTCATGTATTTTGAGTTGGCCTGGTTAGGTACATAAATATTTATGATTGCTTTTTATTCTTGAAAGATTACCCATTTTACTAATGTATTGTGTCTGTCTTTGTTTCTTACCATAGTTTTGTATTTAAAGTCTATTTTGTCCAATAGTAGTATAGCTACTCCTACACTTTTCTGGTTATTCTTTGCTTGTAAGACTGTTTTCCAGCCATTCACTTTCTGCCTCCTTGAATCCCTGGGTCTACAGCGGGTTTTCTGTAGACAGCATATCGATGGGTCATATTTCCTTATCCATTCTGCCAATCTGTGTCACTTGAATGGTGAGTTTAATCCATTAATATTCAGTGTTATTACTTACAAGGAATTACTTACACTAGCCATATTTTCTTTGGATTTATGTATGACATGTTGTTTTTATTTCTCTTGTTGTCTTTTTAGTTGTTCTTACACTCTCCTCCTACTCTATCTCTCCTGTTTTTTCTTTCAACCTGCAGAACTCCCATTAGTATTTCTTGAACGGTTTGTTTCTTATTGGTATACTACCTTAATTTCTGTTTATCTGTGAATATTTTGAACTTTCCATCCTTTTTGAATGCCAGCTTTGCTGGAGAGACAAATCTTGGCTGGAAGTTTTTTCTTTTACCTCAATTATATCATACCCCTGCTTTCTTGCCTCCATGGTTTCAGATGAGGAATCAGCACTTAATCTTATTGAGCTTCCCATGTATGTGATGGTTCTCTTTCCTCTTGCTGCCTTCAGTGTTTTCTCTTTGTCTTGAGCATTGGACAGTTTGATGAGTATTTGTCTTGGAGTAGATCTATTTGGGATTTATATTGTTTGGGATGCACTGCACTTCCTGGACATGTACATCCATCTCTCTCAATAGGGTTTGGAAGTTTTCAGTCATTTTTTCCTCCAATACTCCTTCTGTCCTCTTTCCTTTCTTTTCTCCATCCAGTATGCCTATAATATGTATGTTCATGCATTTTGTGTTGTTGTTCAAATCCCTATGTCCCTGCTTGATTTTTTCTATCTTTTTATCTATCTTTTCTACTATCCATTTGATTTCAGATGTACTGTCTTCCACATCACTAATTCTTTCCTCTGCCTGTTCAAATCTGCTGTTATGTGTTTCCAATTTAGTTTTGATTTCTTGCATTGTGTCATTCATCACCATCATATCCATTATCTTTTAAAGTATATTGACAATTTCTTATGTTCTCTCAGTGTCTTCTTAATATCCTTAATGTCTTCCTTCACTTCATTAAGTTGGTCCATAATATTTGTTTGGACAGCTTTGATCAGTTGTTTGATGTTCTGCATCTCTTCCTGGTTTTTAGTTTGTTCATTCAACTGGGCCATGTCTTCTTGTTTCTTGGAATGTTTCATAATTTTTTTGTTGCAGTCTGGTCATCTTTTTATCTTGATGAGTTTATTCAGTTGATTAGCTTCTCTTTCTACTCTAGTGCTTTCTTTAGCTGTTTTTTGTACATGTGTGTTAAGTTTTCTTTCTTTGCCACTTTGTTATTCTTATTCTATTTCCTTGTGGTTGTCTACATTCTGATGTGGGCTATGGGTGGGAGGCTCTTTGTCTCTTCAGAGATAACCTAAACTATCTGTGACTTGTGGGTGTGGGATGATAAAAGGCTGCAGTTCTGCCCTTGGTGAGTAGGAAACAGTTTAACAATGCAAGGCCTATAAACTAAGTATTCAGGGGAAATGCAAACCAAATATGCTAAAAGTTTATCGAATGCCTGAAGTCCATGCTAAAAGCTTACCTAAGATGTGGAAATATATGCTAATTCAAGCCTATTGAGAACTGAAACAAAAGGACCATTTGGCCTTTCCTCTCTGTATAAAAGGGACTAAAAAATCTTGTTCAGGGCTCGGGATTGAAACAGAAAGTTCCCGAGTCTGGCCAGCCATCAATAAACCATTTTTCCTTCTCAAAATCATTCCTGAGTCCTGGCCTCTCTATACTCAAATAATTGAACCTCTCTCAAATTCTACAACAGTTCCCTTGAAGGAAAAAGATTCATGCCTGACAAAGTGAAAGAGGTAAGAGAAGAAAAATAATAATAGCAATAATAATAGTGAAATTTCAAAGTGGAACTCTTTAAGACCTAGGAAAATGAATATTTAACTCATGTAAGCAGTGTAGATTAATAGGAATAAAAAAGTGGAGTATCTACAGTGAAATGGGAAAACAGATAGAGAAAAATATGCAGAAAGAATTAAAAGGCCAAAATGATGAGGCAAGAGGGAAAGAGAAAAGAAAGGATAAGGAGAAAGAAGTTAATAAAAGAGAGAAAACAGAATAGGTGAGATAGAAATAAAAACCCCTAAAATTTGAGGACTAAACAAAGAGAGATGGAATACAAATCAACAACAGAAAGTGGAAGATAGAAAGTTGAACAATGAAAAGAGATAGCATTGGTAGACAAAATCGGTATGCACAGGGAAGGGGAAATCAAGTAAGAGGAAACACAGCAAACAATAAACAAGCCAGAAGCACCTTTTAAAAAAAGAGGTGTGGGGTGAAGAATGAGGAAAGGAAAATGAGAAAAAAAAAATCACACAAGCAAAGCAGTCAAGCAAAAATTAAAGAAAACGGCCTTCCCTCTTAGTCCCCTGAGGCGCTTCTCAAGACTGCCAGTGTTCATCAATCAATTATCCTACAGCCTGCCCTCTGCAGGTTTTGAAGCTAGTAATCTAAGATAAATTTGGGGAAAAAAAGTAACCTTTTTTTTTTCAGGAAAAATAAGAGACCCAATAGGAGTTAGCACAAAAATAAAGTCTA
The DNA here is from genome assembly GCF_030445035.2 of Dasypus novemcinctus. Lineage (NCBI taxonomy): Eukaryota > Metazoa > Chordata > Mammalia > Cingulata > Dasypodidae > Dasypus > Dasypus novemcinctus. The sequence goes on from NC_080677.1 coordinate 2,625,852, forward strand.
CATTTTCCCTGTCCTAAAGCATCAGGTGGATATTTGATATCCCTGTGGATCACTACTCTAAGAAAGAGCTGGGAATCAAACTAGGGACCTTGTGCTTTTAAGGCAGAGACTCCTCCACTGAACTAAACTTTCTTGTTTGGTCAGTTAGCTCTTTAGAAATGTATCCAGTCACTTTCCCTTGGGAAGGTTTGACTCTTTGGAGTTGGGCAGATTCCTGCCCATTAGGAGTCTGTCCCTATCCCACTTTTATTCTTATTGCTTTCTCTCCCAGGGCAGCAGGACACAATAGCTAGTGTGAGTGGATCCCCTATCACTTCTCTTGGTCAGGTTGAGTTACTTTTTGAAATTCAAATGGGACCCTGCTGATTGAACTCACTGCAGAAAAATGACTCCCAACCCTCTTCCAGACCTCCCCTTCCTCACAGGAGACCCTACACAGACTCTTAGAAGCTTATTAAGCACTTTCTGCTGTCTGCCTCCCTTAGAGGAGTTGAAATTTTAATAGTTTTTGGCATGAGGCTAGTCAATTGCCTATCTCTGCCCTCTCCCAGGCCAAGTTTCTCTATCCCAGGGCAGTTAGGTAAATCAGGCTGCCTCAGCAGACTTGCCGCTTTCCTCTTCCTGGTGCCACCTTAAGCCTGTTTGTAGCTCCCAAAGATCAAAGTGGGTCTAGGCAATCAAACCTGCAGAAAGGAGACCCCTCTCTACCCTTCACCAGAACCCTCTCACTCTAGAAGAATGCTCTATTCTGCTGGGTGGCCGGTGTAAGGACTCTTACTAGCTTTTTGCCTTAAGTAGGTCTTAGCTGTCCACAGTTTCCAGCTCCAGGGACAAGAAACTCATGGTTTTACCTTGAGTAATTTATCTCTTTACCCAGCTCTTTCCAGAGGCTTCCTGCTCTGTGAGTTTCCAAAACAGCTCACTCTGGCAGGATCTTGCCCCACTCAGCAATTTTTTTCTGAGAGAGTTGGTGAGTGCCCACTTAAACTGACACCATCTCACCACCTCAGCCTTGAGTAATTTGTCTTGACCTATAATCAAGTTTGCTGAATCTTACTTCAGTATGTTTAATCTACTGGTGAATGTGTCAAACACATTCTTCTCTGAAACAGGGATATCACTTATTAACATTTCATTTCATGCATTCTTATAGTCTCATTTCTTTACTGAAATAACTAATTGACCTTTCCTATTCTTCATCTTTTCCTTTAGAACCATTAACAGATTGGTCATTGTTCTTTTAAATTGCTTGTCAGGTAGTTCCTAAATCTCTGTCATATATGAGCATAATTCTGGCTATTTTTGTTTCATGGGTGTTTTTCTTGTGTTCTTAAATGTCTCATTTTTCTCTTTTTGTTGTTGAAACCTGTCTTCTGTAGAGCAGTAGACCCTGAAGTACACAGTGTTTACACCAGGAAACGGTAGTCCTTTCCTTCTGGTAGGTCTTTATTATGATGGTTTCAGTTAATCTAGTTTTGACTTGTACTGGTTTTAAGGTCTGTTGTTGCTATGGCTATTGCCTGTACATCACAGGTTAAAATTCCTGTAGCAATACCTTGCATTTATGATGAGTGTTGGTTTGCCAGAACTATATTTCTTCAAAGCTAATCTACTCTCTTTAGCATCATGTCACAGGAATGGTTTATTTGCATGTTACTGTCCCTTTCCAGACCTTAAACTAAAAGTATTCTATTATTTGATATCCAAAGCTTGCTAGCTGGGTAGTGGGGGTGGGGGAAGGGTGAATCCATTGGTAGTGGGTATTATCTGTTGCTTTGATTTTACTGTAGTCTTGTGCTGTCGTAGCATCTCATACGTAGTTTTGGATAGCAGCCTTTCTGTCTACAAATGCAAAAAAGGCTAAGTATAGGGTAATACTGGAATGTCACATTTTATGAAAATTAGCCCAGATGCTTTTCTAACTTGTATTAACACACACTCTTGTGGAACATACTGTTGGAGAAAATATGGCGCTTACTGGGACACAGAGACTGATTGACCATAAGCAAAGAATTTATTGAGAAGCTCTCCCAATGGAGGGGTCTGAAGAACAAACTTCAGCTCACTCCTGGAAAGGGGGAATTTGAATTTATACAGTACATTCTTAGGCGGGGAAAGGATAGTTAGTGGGAGGGGTTTGAGGGTCCGAATGAGGTGCAAGGACCAACAGGAAGCTTAAGAGGTGAGAAAATTTTCCTGATGATGATTAGAGGGGTTATGTTCTCTTGGAATGCTGCAGAAGCAAATCTTTCTTTTGATCTGTAGGGCTTTAAAGAGTCTCTTTATTTCCTCCGATATGTAAATATGAAGGTTTCCATCTCCCTCTGATATGCAGATGGGGAAGATCTCTTTCTCCCTTTACTCCTGTCTCTATGGGGTTCCTTTGTTTAACCTGTGGGAAAGAACCCTCAGACATGGGGGAGGCGGGGCTACCTTTTTCCCAGTATGTATCAGGGGAAACTGAGGTACAGCTTGTTAATTATTGCAAACCTCTAACACATACCAAAAATGGGTTCTTAGATTCAACTTGGGGAGGATAAACGTAATTTTTAATTAAGGGTTGGTGCATTCTTCAAATGCAATCAGTCAAATAAAATAGATCTACAAAAAAAGAAGTTAGATGTATATACCTTAAATCACACCCTAGGGGGGATTTCACAAGTTAACATCAAGGATAGTGATTCCTAGGTGATCCACAGTGAATTCCTCCATTTGTTCTGCCAGGGGAAGAAATGGTTCCAGAAAATGACAGTGAATTAGCACAAATTGGTTTAGGAGGTGGCTTTCAATTGTTGCCCCAGAACAAATTAATATGGTATGCTGTTATTGATACCATTAGTGAGTTTTTCTGTAAACTTGTTCTGTTCAAATGGTAGTCACTAGCCATATGTGGCCAGTTAAATTTAACTTAATTAAAATTAAATGTTCAGTTCTTTGGTTGCTTAGTGGTTCTTTAGAAAATATCTTCAGCCAAAGCCTACAAAAAGATTCTTAATGTAAAGCTACCAGAGGTTGCTTGGTTAATAGGCTCTTTCACAAATACTGAAGCTGCTGTTAATTTCTAATGAACAGTCTGCAAATAGAATACTTATGAGCCTCTTCCTAAAATAAACACCCTAAGGAATATTTTCTACCTTGGATGCATGTTAAAATTTTAAATTCTTTAACTTTTTGCAATGTTAAGCTTTCCAGGGGTGAAAATCTAATTCTTAAGATGGTCTAGGACAATTCAATTTGAGACATTTAAAATGGAACCATATATTCCACAATGACTTAAAATAGGAATCATCTTAAATGCCTGCCTTTTCTCTTCCCTTCAATCAATTTTCAAATCTTATTTTATCCACAAATGCTTTTCTTTTCCACCTGATCTCCTGTTTCTAGACTTTACAAATATCTAAGTTGTTACCACTGTTTCCTAACTTCCTGTCTTCAAATTTATTTTCCATACATATGCCAAATGTGAGTATAACAAATGATCATACATAGACCATTCTCCTAATTAAATCTTCATGAATTCACACCTACAAGATACAAGCTGCTTTCTTGGTTTCCACATAAGTCAAGCTTTCCTGGACTTTCACATTGAACATGAGAAATGCTTAGCATGTTTCAGTTTCCCATGTGAGGCCTCCAGTCTTCTTTCTCACTAATTTTTGACTGCTCACTAGTCAACCCTGGAATGCTCTACTTGGCTGTATTTTTTAATTCTGCAGCCTGGCTCTAAATCATCCCAATTCTGCTCTAGTATCTAGATGAGGGATTGATGATTTCCAAAGCACACTATCCAGACCCACCCTAATATTCCAGAGTCCAAAACAACCATACATGGAGACCCACAGAGCAAAAACTAAAGTGTTAAAACACACGAATCAAGGAAATAACTCCAAATAAAATGTATGCCAACCTTCTAATGGGACAAAAATAAATGTATAATGACAGACTTACAAATATGTACAAATCTCCAGCTCTCATGTAACTAAAATTGGCAAAATAACAAGAATTGCTTATTTAATTATTACTACACATGTCTGCATGTTCTGTTTATTGGCAGGAGATGCGTGGGTGAATAGTAAAATAATATATAATTCATAAATTAATGTTTAATTCACTTAATTAATTTGCTCTACCTTCATTACAAAAAAATTAAAAATAATGCTATTTTAACAAGGGTGTTCTCATAATGTGTGCTTTATTGAAAATGATGGTTAAAATAATTAAAATGAAATTATACTCCAAATGTACAAAATTTGAATATATTTTCAAAAATGTAACTACTAAAATACTGAAAACATTTTATATAGGTCTTTAATCTGTGATATTTATCTTCCAAAATTCACAATTATTATATATTGGAAAGTGAAAAGCAAATTATAACAAATGGATACTTTCTAATCTAATTAAAATATAAAAGAATTAAAACTTTTGTTTAATTTTTGTTGGAGAAAATATGGCTCTTACTGGGACACGGAGACTGACTGACCATAAGCAAAGAATTTATTTATTGAGAAGCTCTCCCAACGGAGGGGTCTGAAGAGAGACTTCAGCCTGTTGTGGAATTTAAGAGAAGTTCAATTATTTGAGTATAGAGAGGCCAGGACTCAGGAATGATTTTGAGAAGGAAAAATGGTTTATTGACGGCCGGCCGGACTCGGGAGCTTTCTGTTTGAATCCCGAGCCCCGAACAAGATTTTCAAACGTCTTTTATACAGAGAGGAAAGGCCAAATGGTCCCTTTGTTTCAGTTCTCAATAGGCTTCAATTAGCATATATCTCTTTCACATCTTAGGTAAGCTTTTAGCAAGGACTCCAGACATTTTAGATAAGCCTTGGTTTTTGCATTTCCCCTAAATACTTAAAGTTTATAGCCCTTGCTTTGTTAAACATTTCCTGGGACTGGAGCCTGCTGTCACCGTCCCTAAGGGCAGGACTGCAGCCTCTTACCGTTCCACACCCACAAGTCAAACAACTTAGTTATTTCTGAAGAGACACAAGTCAAACAGCTTAGTTATTTCTGAAGAGACAAAGAGCCTTCCACCCATAGCCCACATCATTCCCCCCTTTCTGCCAAAGATTAACTTGCTAAGCTTTGGCATAATTATTGTTGGAGCTATGAGGTGGATGGCTGTCTGTTGTTTTGATTGATTATTTATCAGTCTTTAGTACAGCATCCAGGACTGTTTTTAGAAGTTTAGAGCTTTTCATTCTGGACAGCAGAATCTTGGGCAGGGGCCTCCCGCAGTTATTCTGCTGCCACTGGCACTCACGTGGATTTCCAGTCAGGTTCCAGATCCATCTATTACTTTTATTTTGCTCTTAAAGAGTTTACACCTTTAATTTAAAAGGGGTGCTGAAGGGAGACGATCTCTTTTCTGTAACTGCTTCCTGCTGGCCATGGGCTGTAGTCATTGCCTAATAAGGTGTAAAAACTCTTTAATTTATTCTAACTGGAGGAAGATGGATCTGGCATTCTGTACGAAGTTGGATGAAGTTTTCATATGGTTAATAAGATGTTCACTCTGAAAGAAACAAACTTAATTAAAAATTTGGAATAACCGTTTTTAAAAGAGGACACATTGGATTACAGAGATAGACAAGATTAGATGCCTATAAAGATGGCATTCCTTAAAAGCTGGTGGGAACAGCATATATATTCTTTTTTAAGTTATCCATCTTTAGAGAGAAATTGCAACAGACACTTAGCTTTGTCTGAAGACACATTCCAAGCTGTTCAATGATTGACACTCATTCGCTCTGTCAGATGCTCCTGGTGAACTGGCACTCCTTGGGCAACTGGCTTCACTCAGGATTAGAACACTAATTTGGAAATACTCTTAGTTTTCACCTGTGGGAGTGATCAGAACTACAGAATAAAGATTTTTACACCTTGGTTTTCATTGTACAATTTCTAGCAATTTTGACTTGTTCAATAGGTGACTCACCATCAGCAAGCAAGCCTCACTTTTGCTAACTGAGACTGGCTGAGACTGCCACCTTATTCTATAGACATGTTATTAACTGTTTAGAAAATGATTTTACCAGGAATTTAACATGTCTAATATACTTCTGCACTTGATCCAAAATAGAAAAGATAACATTACAATTATTAGGCATATATTTAGTACAGGATAAAAGTACAGCACTTAATATTAACTAATGTATTACTTAATGCATAAGGATTCAGAGTTGCCATTATTAGTTTTGAGTTTCAGGTTTGTAATACTTTACATGTTATCTCTCCATGAGAGCAGGCCATAATGCCAATTGTGCTCAAGTTTTACTTACAGTCTCCTGGTATCATGGCTCCACTCAGCATGTTCTTCAACGCAGTGAGCAAGTTGCAGCATCCTTCCAGTATTCCAGAGATTTTCCAGTATTCTACTAGCCTGGTGCATAGTGCTCTCTGGCACCATGGAACAGTGCCAGTCTGGAGGCGATATCCATTGTACACTTGGCTGTACCGAGTCATTATTGGCTGCAGGAGCTTGAAACTGCAATATAGTTTCCATCAACTTCAGGAGCAGAACCAGAGACTGATATAGCACATATTTTTAATTGAGGGGTCAGTGACCAGCCTAGCCAATAACTCACATGGAGAGGCCACCTGTAATGTATACAAGGCCTGGTTCGAATGCACAAGAGTTTGACAATGTTAAAGTTTATTCCTTGTTTTATATATATTTTAAACAACTTAACGCAATACATATATCAAATGACTATTTACTTACACAATTTTACTATGAAGATAACAGTAGGTACTTTACTTTAGTAATAGAGGAAAAATATTATTTTTCATTGTTAGAATGAAAACAATTTTTCCAATAGAATCAAGACAACTTTTTATTACCATTTACTTAAATGTGTATTTTGCAGTGGCCTTCAGACAGGTTTATTATCATGAAGTTATTTCTGCTACCAATACCAATCTAAGTTTCTTTAGTTAACAATGACTTCTACAACTAGAACTATTTAAACATTTTCAGTTTGGAAGATGTTTTACAAACTCTTTATAATTGACTATAACCGCATTGACTAGACACCTCATGTTTAAATAAACTTACTAAATTACAATTACCAATGAAAGAAATTTACTCTTTATTTAAGAGAGCATATCTACAATCTTTTCCCTTTAGCCTAATTTCACCAATGTGAACTTACAATTTTCACTTACAATTTTCATTACTGTAAAGATTTTGTACATATGTTAATTTAGTTTATAAATTAACTATGGGAGATTACACTCAAGTTAAATAAAATTGAAACCATTATAGTTTATGCAAGGAATGTTCTCTTTTTCCCTTACAGGAAGCTAAAAACTTCTTTTCTTTAAGTTATGAAAATTATTAATTTAAAAGCATAACTGACTACCAGGTTTTAAAACACATGCATACTGACTACCAGGTTTCAAAACACATTACACAATTACTTAATTTTTTAAAATCATAACCCAGGAAAGATCTCTCCATAGTTTTTATGGACTTTCCTTTACTTACTGAAATTTGTTAATAGAGCCACTAATTACCTTATTTTGTTGGAAAGAAATCTTCTGGAAGAAAATAAGGCTCACCAGATTGTGGAGAAGAAAATACTTTATTCTCAATCTTGCAAGAAGGGGCGCAGAGCCAGATATGGCTGGTGCCCCGAACAAAGAAAAATGACACAATTTATACCCCTAAGCCTAGCATGCAAGCTCTTCCTGTTTTTCCATAGATTGGATACTTCAGAAGTTACAGCTTATCTGAGATTTAACTTTCCCACGCAAAAGTTTGATTTAACTGCTTCTTCTATCACATTCCAACCATTTTAGTTTTTACCTGCTCCCCCCTTTTGTCAAATAAGGAATAGAATTTAGTGCTGAAATGGCACCGACTTAGTTAGCTCCTTCTTGGGCATCCTTCCACTGCCCATAGGACTGGCCTAAACTGGTCTCCTCCACTGCTGTCCAACCCGGGAGTGGGAGACTGAGGCAGCAGGCCGCCGGGTTACATCAACATTTTTCTTCTGTGAAAATTAACCTAATCTTTGTTTTGTTTTGTTTTTTTCCAATTTATGGCTGACAAAGGTTTAAACTGGGAAATTACCAGGCAAACTGATTCTTAATTCCCTAGCCTAGTAGATAGGTTTAATCTGCCACACCTAGTCTTGCCTTAAAAGCTCTTGCAAAGAGGAGGCCCTTTCCCAATTGTTTCCATAATCAGATTTCTATGACTTTTTCATCCTGCTTAGTTCAATTTGGGCTTTAAGAATATTTATAAATATAACTGCATATTTTTTAACAATTTGAGCAAATAGGCAGACATGAATAGTTTGACACAACAACATGACTTTAGTTACTTTAAACTTTTCAAAGACTTTTGAAACTCTTCTTAATTTGCACTATGACCATGCAGTTTACCACAAGAATTTTCTTTCTTACTTAATGGATTGTAATAACCAAAATGTTCTCAATGCCTTAGCACCATTTTGTTTTAGAACTTTATATTTTACCTTGAAATTAGCAGAATTTTGGATAAGCAACAAGATTAGTTTTATATATATATTTACTGAGGCTATTTGAAGCCTCAGGGAGACAGACTGCTTTCTCTCATGAATTGCCACTCTTAGGAACACTGACCGTCAAGGCAGGAGACTTTTCCCCCTCCACCCCCCTTTTGGTTTTGGAGATAATAAAACTCCAGTGGTTATTTAACCTTATTCTATCAGGCAGCAATTTATTTAGTTTACACTTGAATTCATGAGAGAAAGGGTTACTAATACCAGGAGAGGAGACAGTGCTGTCCCAGCTCTTCTCAATTATGAAATAACCGTAGGCAAAGGCAAAGGGTGAGGTTAGGCTTGAAGTAACCATAAACAAAGGAAAGGTTAGTGTAGAATTTACACTTAAATAATAGTTTCAGGCTAAATTCACCCAGCTATAATCTCAGTTATTGTCTTTCCACTGTTTTACAATATAAATGCATTTATAAATGATTTTAACTCTTAGTTACAGTTTTTATTAATTTTTTAAAACCTATTAATTTTATAACACCTTTAAATACCTTTCATTCAACTTATAACATATTAAATGAACTTAACCATTACTTTAATTTTTCCTTTAAAGTGAAAGAATAAATCTCTTGCAGTTAGTTTGAAATAAAAGGCTACTTTTCAGGATTTGATTTCTAGAACATAAAATGTTCTTTTAAAAGAGGTAAGACTCTTCTTCAAACATTGAGGATATGATGAGGTTAAAGCACAAGAAGCTATTGATAAATGATTTTCTTTATATATTGATCTTACTCAATTTAATCATAAAAATTTCCCTTCCACAAACCTTCTACACTTTCAGTATTCATTCAGGTTCTGTCCCACACTCTACTCTTTCCAATAATCAATCATTTTATCTTAGGACAAAATCATCTTCTGTTTCCTTAACAATAAAAACACATTCCATATATCCCACATACTGAGTTACCAGGCAAACTTCTTACAACATATAATTGCCATTAATACTAAACAAGTTTGTTAAAATAATGAACTTTTCTTCACTTTAAATACTTAGTAGCATGTAATACCAGAAACAGTTTTTTTGGAAGTAAGTTGGCAGGGGAGATTGGCTGCCGAATAAGTTTGTTATAAAATTGCCTTTTATTATTATTATTATCAATTCAGTTTTGTTAAATAATGACTTTCTGCAATTAGCCACTTAAATACCTTAAACAATGCTTTGTAAAACTTTTATATTTATACCCTTAACACAAATTTTACCTTCACAGAACATTCTCTTACTTAAGGTTACTACAATACCTTCTAAGAACCTGAGCAGAATGCAAACGTATTTTGGCTTTGACACCCTAAGGAGGGAACTTTACTGCATTTATTCTGATTCTGCTTTTCACCTCCTTCACTTCCCCCCCTTCCAGGCAGTCGGGTGCACAACAAACAGGAATGCGGCTTATGAATAGAAGGGTGGACTCACTGGAAAGGGGCAAGCCGCTCCCCCCTTTCCAGCTTTCAGCCAAAATGGGCAGACAGAACCTACTCAAATTTGGCAACTCTCCCAGGGACCCAGCCACCCTGACTGGGACATCCCCAACAAACTTGGGTGCTTGGCGCGGACACAGATGGCCTCCAAGCCCCGGCAAAGGGCCAGACCAGAGACAAGACACCAGAACATGCACAAACATCTAGACTCCTCAGCTTTTGCCCCAGAATCATTTCACCCCCTTGCCAATGGCAAGGGAGGGCTCCAGCTCAGCTGTAATTCTACTTCATGTAAGGACACAACTCCAACACTAACATTGAGCTGACACAGACAGAAGCACAAAGGTCACTAATCTGACTCACAAGTTTATATATTTATTTTCACCACGGCTGCCCCCACAGCCATCACAAACCTCAGAACACTTAACATTTGGTATAAAGCAAATTCATTCACAAATTAGCACCATAACAAAAGATTTCAGCTAGACTTTTCCACTGTTTAAACTTTACACCCAGACCAAGCTCCACCAGAAAAGCCGATCCATTTTCCTGTAACCAAGTTTTGTTTCCTTAATCTAGACCAATTTCCAGGATATTAGGACTCGAACCTATAAATACCCTTCCTATTAAAATCGAGACTCCACTCCTTTAGTGGATATAAGACCAGTACCAGATTCTAACATGCAGTTAGACAAACCCAAAACACCAGGGCTTTTCCCCGGTTTTCCTCCTTTTCCCAAGCCTAGAGAGAACGGCTTCCCCCCAGCCTTCTGGGGCTACTAGGGTTCTCTCGGGAGGTGATCAGCCTCCCCTTCCTAGCAATTAAAGCGAGGGCCTTCCAGACTCTGCTCACCCGGGGAGTCTTACCTTCTTCCCTGTTCGGAGCTCTTTTTCGTTCCCAGAATCTTTCTCTTCAGACCTTCCATTGCCCCTTGATTTTGTCGGGAAGATTCTGGTGGAGCCCACATCTTTTCTGGATTAAATTTAATCCAGGGGCGCCCAGATTTGGGGTTCACCCGAGTCCTCCCGGCTTCCTCGGGGATTTGGAAGGGGCAGCAAAATGCTACCGTCTCTGGCCTTCATTTATTGTCCCTTCGTGGTCGCCATTAATGTTGTGGAATTTAAGAGAAGTTCAATTATTTGAGTATAGAGAGGCCAGGACTCAGGAATGATTTTGAGAAGGAAAAATGGTTTATTGACGGCCGGCCGGACTCGGGAGCTTTCTGTTTGAATCCCGAGCCCCGAACAAGATTTTCAAACGTCTTTTATACAGAGAGGAAAGGCCAAATGGTCCCTTTGTTTCAGTTCTCAATAGGCTTCAATTAGCATATATCTCTTTCACATCTTAGGTAAGCTTTTAGCAAGGACTCCAGACATTTTAGATAAGCCTTGGTTTTTGCATTTCCCCTAAATACTTAAAGTTTATAGCCCTTGCTTTGTTAAACATTTCCTGGGACTGGAGCCTGCTGTCACCGTCCCTAAGGGCAGGACTGCAGCCTCTTACCGTTCCACACCCACAAGTCAAACAACTTAGTTATTTCTGAAGAGACACAAGTCAAACAGCTTAGTTATTTCTGAAGAGACAAAGAGCCTTCCACCCATAGCCCACATCAAGCCCACTCCTGGAAAGGGGGAATTTGAATTTATACAGCACATTTTTAGGTGGGGGAATGACAGTTGGAGGGGGTTGAGGGTCCGAGTGAGGTACAGGGACCAATAGGAAGCTTTAGAGGTGAGGAAATTTTTCTGATAATGATTAGGGAGTTGATGGTTTCTTGGAATGCTGCAGGAGCAAATGTGTCTTTTGATCTGCAGGGTTTTAAAGGGTTTCTTTATTTCCTCCAATATGTAAATATGAAGGTTTCCCTTTCCCTCTGATATGCAGGCAGAGGCAGTAAAGAGCTCCATCTCCCTCTGATATGCAGATGGTGAAGATCTCTATCTCCCTTTGCTCCTGTCTCTATGGGGTTCCTTCGTTTAACCCGTAGGAAAGAAACTGCCCTCAGACACAGGGGAGGGGTTTACCTTTCTCCCAATGCAAATCAGGGGAAACTGAGGTACAGCTTGTTAATTATTGCAAGCCTATAACAATTTTTACAATATAGTCTATTAAATATTTTATAATAATAAAAATATTCACAGTTCTAGTATTCCATGTCTAGCTGGAGACTAATGTAAAGAATTAGTGCCTCACCACCAAGCCCAGACATATTTAGGCAAATTTAGTAGTGACATAATTAGTTCAATATTCCGAATATTTTGCAGCTACCACATATGCATGGTTGGAGCTATATACTCTAATAAATAAATATTTATTATATTTATGATAAGTATATAAATCATGAAATCTGATTTCAGAGAATCATGAAAATGGATGCCATAAACTTCTCAGAAATGAGAATCCATCATCTAGACTCTATTGCTGAAGGAGTTAAGTGTTTATAATGTCTTTCCTGTGAACACATCTGCTCGCTCTGGTGGCAGAGGCATAGGATGCTCTCTTTCATGGGATTCTTTACCTTGAAGGACTTTGTGCCAGACACGTGGACAAACCTGCCCCTGTGCCTGCACGGTGCTAGTCTCGAGGAAGGATATTTATGATATGGCCATGCTGCACTGTTCTGAGCACGAACTCTGGAAGAACAATGGTGTTTGAGTCCAGTGATAGTTATTTTTGTTTATTTACTTACTTTGTGTGAGTAAGGAAAGGTCAGGTGGGGCTGTTTAAAGTTTGGTGACAGGGATGCCTCTTGCCCAGGCTTAAATGATATAAAGATAAGAATAATAATGGGGCAGGTGGGGAAATACTTTGGTTAGTAGAAATATTTTAACAATGCTCTTCAATCATTAGTTTAAAATATTTAACAGCAATGCAAGATATTGGTAGTAGGGTGAGTTTTGAGAGTCCTGTACAATGCTATGTATGTCTGTTTTGTAAGTTCACAACTATTACTATATACTTACTGTCTATGCATGTTTATGTGTGAGCGATATATGTCAATGATTTTTTTTTTAATTAAGAAAAAAAAAGTGCAGGCCAACTGAAGCCAAACAGTTAAAGGATCACACTTTTAAAGAACTTTTCTCTCCCTAGGAATCTCATTAAGCCCCTCGATAAGATGCCTGGGCCTGACTGAATCACCACGCCTGAGGGTTGCATTAAGGAACCTGCTATTGTAACCAGCTCCTTAATGCAGAACACAGAGAACCAAGGCCGCAGATCATCCGCTCCCAGTCCCACCACCTCTTACGTCCTTTGCACCTCCTCTCCCCCTCTCTGGGCAGAGCCTGGTGCTTAGCCTGTATGAAAACAAGAAGTCTGAGTCAGTGAAAAAGGCAGTTTGATTCTCAATCAATAGACACTTACTAATAGCTTTCAATATTACCATTCTACTCTCCCATTACAGAAAAGAAGAAGCTATTTGTGACCGGACAACAGGGGAATGTCCTGAGAGGTAAGCAAAAATGGTGGCAACTGACCTCTAAAGCTGAAAAGGACTCCACAGAGTTATGATGCTTGACTAAGACTTTACTTTAATGTTAACAGGAAAATCACAGAAACAGAGTGCATAAAATTAACTGTCACTTTTTTATGTTATTTGAGCTAAACTATAGTTCTAAGTGAAAGAAAACAGATTTTGTAAAATGTACAGGAAGGGGGAATTAAGAACAATATATTGGCTGCATTGAGCACGTGCTTTCTTTTAAAAATTATACAATGCTATTTTAATAACCAAACATGTATTAATAACAGAAATACAAAAAATGAGGAAAATAACTTGTGTGCATTGGTGTATATATAATGTATAATATTATATATTATTATTTGTTTCACGATCAACTTTACAAGAATTTTAAGAAATTGGTTTTATAATATATTAAGCATCCTTTATTAAACTTAGCAAGGATTTATGAATACACTCCTTCATCAATGACTATATATTCCAACATCAATTTAAATGTATGAAACTACATTTTTATCTGATTTCACGTCGATGGAATTTTAGTTTAATTCTGGTATTTTACTACTGTAAGTCTTGTACCTAAATATTTTGAATATCCTTAATTATTTTCCTAGATATATTCCTAGACATGAGATGGATACGTCAAAGAGCACGCAGCCTTTTAAGCTTTTGTTACGTACTCCCGCATTGCCATTTCCAAAACGGTTGCTGATTTGCAGTCCTGTCATCAGTGGAGGAGGTATTCAGCACCATAATTCTTGATGTATCCATCTTCAAAGCAAGCCTTATCACATGTTTTTGCACAGCCTGGAGCATGAGATGGCATGCAGGGAGGAAAAATCACATAGAAGGCTTTTGATCTTCTGAGGAATTGGCGCTGTAAGTTCTGCTTTTGTACCACCTGTCAGAAATAAGCCTGTGCAACACAGCCTCTGTAACAGTGCCTGCATTCGTCAGACAGAGCATGTCTAGCTTAAGCACACACTGTTACTACTACCTGGTGATAAACAAGGAAGGAAGGGGACGAGGGAGCAGTGATTCTGGAATGTGCTTTTACATTTTATGACTTAAATCCCTTGGGCAAACATATCTACATGCACATCCAGAGGCCCGGGACTCCTTGCTGTACCTGGCACCTGGGCCTGTCTACCTGCTCTGCCTTCCGCCTGAGAGGCTCTAACCTCCGGTATCTGCTTGGATGGCTATCAACTCAGCCTGTTTCCAAGAGGATGTTTTAACAACCTGATTTAAAGGACTGGAGCTAGACTTTTAAGTCTAATTCCTTCCTCACTCAGAAATAATTGAAAACAACAGGCAGGAGAAGAGGCTGCCTTCAACTGGCCTTTCCGATTCTGCTCTATCCTATTTTCACTGTGTTACTCTGAGTCTAGGGTAGTTTGTTGCTGTCTGATGTTAGAGCGCTTACATTTATGTTTTAAAAGTAGCTGTTTAAAATTGTCAAGTCATTCAATGTTACTGAAAAACATGTTTTCTTTTCATGGTGCATTTAATTTTTAAATTTAAAAAAAATCTTTAAATCTATTTTATTAGAGAAGTCATGAAGTTACAAATCAATCATGCACCTATATGAAATTCCCATACAACACCTCTCCACCAACACACTACATTGTTGTGCAATATTTGTTAAAGATTATGAGATAGTATCATCAGAGTATTTCCACTAACTATGGTCTATTTGGTATATTTTTACCATACCCCCCACCATTATTAATGCAGTACATCTTTGGCATTGATGCAAGTATATTACAGTATTGTTGTTAACTATAGTCCATAGGTAACATTATTTGTTCCTTTGCTTCTCCACATCCTTACCACCTTGCAGTAGTGATGTACATTTGTTCATAGAACATAGAAAGTCAAGGACATTCTTGTATCTATACTATTAACCATAATTCTCATCCACCTCTTGGTAAAATATATTATTCAATCCCTAGATTATTCTCTAGCTTTCTTTCAATTGATATTTATATCTCTAGACTACACTTTTCAGCCACAATCCCATTTATAAATCAGCTGTTACTTCTACTCAGTATAATGTGCTACCATCAACTCTATCCATTCCCACACTTTTACAGTCAAGTTAATAAAAACTTTTCCATACATTAAGCATCAGCACCCCTTCTCAGCCCTCCTATCTCCTAATAACCTATATTCTAGGTTTTAACTCCATACATTTTTTCTTCATATTTAGTTCATATTAGTGAGATCATGCAATATTTCGCCTTTTGTTTCTGGCTTACCTCACGCAGCATAATGTCTTCAAGGTTCATCCATGTTATCATTTGAATCCCAATTTCATTTCTTCTTATAACAGCAGAGTATTCCATCATATGTATATACCACATTTTGCATATCCATTCATCAGTTGATGGACACTTGGGTTGTTTCCATCTTTTGGCAACTGTGAATCACACTGCTATGAACATCAGTGAGAAAATGTCTATTCACATCACAGGTTTCAGTTCTTCTGGATATATTACTTGTAGAGAAATTTCTGAATCCTATGGCTTTTTCTATATTTAGCATCCTGAGGAACCACCAAACTGTATTCCACAGAGACTACACCACTTCATATTCCCACTAACAATGAAGGAGTGTTCCTATTCCTACACATCACCTCCAGCACTTATTACTTTTTAAAATAATGTCCATACTATGTTGTTTTGATTTGCATTCCCCTAATACCTAGTGACAATGAATATTTTTTTCATGTGTTTTTGGCTTGTGTTTCCTCTTTGGAGAAATGTCAATTTAAGTCTTTTGTCCATTTTTAAATTGGATTGCTTGCTCTTTTATTGTTGAGTTGTACAATCTCTTTATATAGAATGAAAATCAAACCCTTACTGGAAATATGATTTCCAAATATTTTCTTCCATTGAGTGGGTTGCCTTTTCACCTTCTTGATGAAGTCCTTTGAATCACAAAAGTGTTTAAGTTTGAGGAGGTCCCATTTATCTATATTTTTTTTCATTTCTCTGCTGTTGGTGTAAGTATCCATCATCAACCATCTACCACCAGGTCTTGAAAATGTTTTCCTACATTTTGTTCTAGGAGTCCTATGGTTTTAGTATTCATATTTAGGTCTTTGATCCATTTTGAGTTAATTTTTATATAAGGTGTGAGATAGGGTTCCTCTTTCTTTCTTTCAGGTAAGGATACCCAGTTCTCTCAGCACCATTTGTTGAATACACTTTTCTGCCCCATTTAGGGGGGTTTGACAGCTTTGTCAGAAATCACTCAACCATAGACAGGATGGTCTGTTTCTGAACCATCAGTTCGGTTCCATTGCTCCAAATATCTATGTTTATGCCAGTATCATGCTATATTTTTTTTTACCACTGTAGCTAAGTAATATGATTTAAAATCTGGAAGTGAGAGTCCCTGAATTTGCTCTTCCTTTTTAGGATGTTTCTTGCTATTTGAGGCCCCTTACCCTTCCAAATAAATTTGATAATTTTGTTTTACTTTTTTTTTAAATGCTGGTGGATTTTTTTATTGGGATTGTATTGAATCTATATATCAATTTGGGTAGAAATGAAATCTTAATGATATTTAGTCTTTCAATCCATGAGCATGGAATGTCCTTCCATTTATTTAGGTACTTTTAAAAATTTCTTTTAGCAATGTATTGTAATTTTCTGAATGCCCAGGCATTATGTCCTTGGTTAGGTTTATTCCTTAATATTTGATTGTTTTAGTTGCGATTGTGAATGGACTTCCTCCTCATATTGTGCATCACTAGTGTATAGAAATGCTACTGATTTTTGCTTATTAATCTTGTATCCTGCCTCTCTCCTGAAATCATTTATGAGCTCTAGCAGCTTTGCTGTAGATTTTTCAGGACATTCCAGGTATAGGATCATATCATCTGTGAATAGTGAAAGTTTTACTTCTTCCATTCTGATTTAGTGCCTTTTATTTCTTTTTTTATTGCCTGTTTTAGCTAGAACCTCTAGCACTATGCTGAACAACATTTGTGACAGTGGGCATCCTTGTCTTGTTCCAGATCTCAAGGGGAAAATTTTAGTCTTTCACTATTGAGTACAATGTTAGCTGTGGTTTTTTTCATATATGGCCTTTATCAATTCCTATCTTTTGTAGTATTTTTATCAAGAAAGGATATTCTATTTTGTCAAATGCTGTTTCTGTGTCAATTGATAGGATCATGTAATTTTTCTTCTTTATTAATGTGGTATATTATGCTGATTGATTTTTTTGTGTTGACCCAGCCTTGCATGCCTGGTATAAAATCCACTTGATCAAGATGAATAATTCTTTTAATGTGGTGTTAGATTCAATTAGCAAGTATTTTGTTGGGGATTTTTGTATCAGTATTCATTAGGGCAATGGGTCTATTATTTTGTTTTTCAGTAATAACTTTTTCTGTCTTGGGTATTAGAGTGATGTTGGTTTCATAAAATGAGTTTGGTAGTGTTCCTTCTTTTCAATTTTTTGGAAGACTCAGAGTAAGATTGGTATTAAATCTTTGAATGTTTGGGAGAATTCACCTGTGAAATCATTTGGTCCTGGGCATTTCATTTTGGGGAATTGTTTGATGACTGTTTCAATCCCTCTACTTGTGATTGGTTTGCTGAGGTCTTCTATTTTTCTAGGGTCAATGTAGGATATTTGTATATTCAAGTATTTTTCCATTTCATCTACATTGACCAGTTTGTTAGTGTACAATTTTTCATAGTATCTACTTATGTTCTCTTTTATTTCTGTGGATTCACTAGTAACATACCTGTTTTCATTTTTTTATTTATTTGCATCTTCCCTCTTTTTTCCTTTGTCAGTCTAGCTAAGAGTTTGTCAATTTTGTTAATCTTCTCAAAGAACCTACTTTTGGTTTTGTTAATTCTCTCTATTATTTTTGGTGATGGTGGTTGTTCTCAATTTTATTTCTGCTCTAATTTTTGTTATTTCATTCCTTCTACTTGATTTGGGAATAGTTTGTTCTTTTTCTAGTTCCTCCAACTGTGCAGCTAGATCATTGATTTCAGCTTCTTCTTTGCTTTTTAAAGGTGAGCTAATGTAACAGATTTTCATTACTATCTGCTAAAAATCTTCCAATATCTTCCCTTCTAATTTAGAGTAAAATCCAAAGACTCCACAGAGACTTCAGTGTTCTTTCTGACTTGGGTCTTTGCTGCCTACCTCACCTCAGCTCCAATAAACCCTGCTGTCATTAATGTGGCTTCAGTTACATTTGCCTCTTTGCTTTATCTAGAACAGTCCAAGAGCATAGCTGCCTTAGTAAGTGCCTTTGCATTTACTTTTATTTCTTCCTGTAATTGTACTTTTCTCAATTATCTGCTTCTCACAGTCTCTTTCTTTCTTCAGGTTCCTTATGAATTGTCATATTTCTGAGAGGCCTTTCCCTAAACACGCACATGCTACTATCATCCTCCAGCTATTTAATTACTTTTTTTTAGAATATAGAATTAACAGATAATATGTTTATTTATTGTTCCTTCCTCTCTTAAATATTACTTCTTGGGAAGAAAACTGTATTGTTTACTATAATGGCTTTCAATCATGCTTAATGCTCAGTAACTAGTTGATGAATACATGAAATAATCAAATCTAATGTAATCTGTAGCATTTTGACACAGATTAATCCAGAAGTACATTATTTCCTTTTATTTTACAAATCTTCAACCATAGACCTTAAATAATTAGTGAGAAGTCATAGAAATTAACTGTGGTTAAACTGTGATTACAACCATATTTTCTAAAATTCTAAACTCTGTCTATGGCAGTTTGATATTATTGATGGTTTCCAAAAAGAAATACTGATTGTTTGTAAATTCGTCTGTTCTTCTGCGTGTGATTAAATTATGATTAGGGCTTTGATTGGGCCCTTTGATTAGACCATTGAGTCCCACCCCTTGGTAGGTGGGGATTCACAGAGAAAAGACATGGCAGGGGACAGGGTTTGGAGTTTTAATGCTGGAGCCCTGGGAAGTAAATACACAGAAAAGCAAATACAAGAGGAAGGAGAGAAGACTCCATTAGACATGTCAGAAGCCTCAGGGAAGAGAAAAGAGCCATTCACCTGAGAGTCTACAGCTGGCCTTGTGGAGAGAGCAGAGAAACTGAGTCCAGAGAGAAATGAGAGAAATAAGCCACAGGGGAGGGAGGAACCCAGGAAGCCTGAACCTTTGCAAATGTCAGCAGCCATCTTGCTCCAGCACATGAAATAGATTTTGGTGAGGGAGGTAATTTGCACTTTATTCCCTGATAACTGTAAGCTTCTGCTCCAAATAAATACCCTTTATAAATGCCAACCAATTGCTGGTATTTTCCATCAGCCCCCCTTTAGCTGAATAATACACTGCCCTACCATTATACCATTGATTTAATAGGAAACAGAATGTTTTCTTCGTCATGCTCAACTCCCTCTCCTCCTGGTCAGTTGTAGTGCCTCCAACTCCTTCTACTCACATTACTCTCTTTTTGGACTTCTGGTATATTCAGAATATTACAAATACAGTTATTCAGAATATTACTGCAGTCCAAAAGAAAAATAGGTTTATATCCTGCTGTTGCTATACAAAATCTAAAATATATTACTATGCCAAGAAAACTTGTTCATCTTGCTGATTTTGAGAAGCTCTGAGTCTCTCAAAAATCACATTCATTTTAGGTTTGTGTTGACTTGAGAGAGGATGTCATCTATGAAATTTAAATTCCAGTCAGTGAATCTTCCAGGTGTTTCATGAGAACAATGCATGCATTTTTCTTTCTTATTTTTTGTTTATTCAGGGTTTTGATTTTCTCAAATGCTCCCTCAGTTTTTCAGATGTACCCTTCTGAATGCTACAGCATGATTACTAGTGATTATTTCAATAACACCCACTATAAAATAATGTTTTGTGGTCCACCTTGAACTAGACAATCTCAGAAAGTCTGTATTAATTTGCTTTAATATGAAAACATGTAAATACTAATGCACAGACATGCACATACACACACAATTATATAATAAACACTTATGAAGTCAATAAGCAGTTTAATAAACTTTATGCCATTTTTTATTCAGATAGGTTTCTTTTAAGAAAATAAGTAGATAGAGATGTACAGAATACCTTTTGGCATCCTATCCCTATTTAATTCTTAATCTCAAATTCAGTGGTAAACCTTATTTTCATATTATTTATTATACATCCTAGCTATCCAGCAGTAAATTATTATATGGCTATATTAAAACCTAGAAATGTTGTTAGTTTCTTCACAATATGGTATACAATGCTGAATGCATATAGCACTACGTAAGTTTTTATGTGCTCTAAGTATTTCATAAATGACATCAAAGTGTATATATATATATCATTGTGAAACATTTTTCAATGATCATTGTATATTCAACATTTAAATTAACATATGTAGAACTGGCTTGTTATTTTTATACTACTATATGGCAACATGATATTTTAATATTAAAATTTAAATTTTTCCTAAATTTGGAATTGTTGGAATTGGAACTTCAGACCCACAGCCACTTTCACCTTAAAGTTTACTAGCCCTTGCCACATGGCTCTGCACAGAGGCCCTAACAATTTACAGGCCACACCACAGTAGCATTGGATGTTTGTTTCTCTGCATCTTATCCAAAACTATGAATGTGAAATGGAATTCTAATTTTGCTTAATTATGCATTCCCTTATTATTAGATTTGTAAGGATTGTTTCATGCATTTATTGGCCATTTAATTTCCTTTCCTGTAAATTACCTCTGTGGTGTTCTGTAGCCATAGTACTAGGGATGCCTGTTTTCCTTATTTATGTAAAATTACTCTTTATAAATTCTCTGACCTCCTTTCAGAGGTCCTCAAGATATTCTCTTCTATGTTCTTCTAAAAATTTTAAATTTGGTCAGAAATGTATGTCATTAGTAAGTCTTTAAATTCAGTTTTGTTTAATGTATGAGATAGGGATGAAGTTATTTTTTGATCAGAGGATAAAATGTTTCCAGAAACATTTTTATAATAGACCATTCCTTGCCAGTGGTTTTCATTGCAATGTCTGGTAGGCAACTAATTTCCATGCCTTCCCTGTTTCTATGAAAATTCCATACCATTTTAATAATTACAGCTGGATGATAGTCTTGAAATCTGATAGAGAAAATCTGAAATTACAGTACTTTTATACTGAAGTTCATTTCATATATATATTTCTATCCAAATATTTAATAAGCTTATTGACTTGGGATCTGCTTTCTCTATAAATTATTGAACTTATTTGAAAGTGGCTTTCACACTTTAGCTCAGAAAACTAATTTATTGTTATTATGATTAGACTACAATTTACTTCTGCAAGTAAACAATTAATGCCTACAGAACTGAAATCATAGCTCATATTACTACATACATTCTTGGCCCAAAACTTTGCATATACTAATGATAAATATATCCTTATTCTATGATTAGATTACTTGAAATACATAGCAAAGAAATAGGATGTTGACCTACTTACTGTGCTTTAATTATTGCAATGGCGTGTCTCCATTATTTTGATTTCCCATAGTTTAAGTTCCATTTAGATATCGAAGTAGCTATATGCAGACATGAATGTAAATTTCATTATTAATTACAAAATGAAGTGAATTTGTTTTTGACAAATCACATATACACTAGATATAAACTATGTGG
This sequence comes from Dasypus novemcinctus, assembly GCF_030445035.2. Taxonomy (NCBI): domain Eukaryota; kingdom Metazoa; phylum Chordata; class Mammalia; order Cingulata; family Dasypodidae; genus Dasypus; species Dasypus novemcinctus. Next base: position 2,647,952 of record NC_080677.1, read on the forward strand.
TAAAGAAAAGAAAGGTGGGTAAGCATTTCAGTTCATTTCAAAATAATGAAGTTGGTTTTCCAGGAATTATTTAAAGGAGTACTTTCAGCAGTCTATTTTATTTAACTTGTGAATTTGTAGGAATGGTGAAAAATGACAGCTTGTTTCCTCATGCATGTGATGCTATATAAGCTTACTTTTAAAGACATTTCACTTTATATTTTCTTCTTCTTTCTGTCATCTAGCTGTAATTTACAGTGTTGATAGAGTTATCATGACTAAAACAAACTAATAAAAGGTACTTCACATCTTTGTTAAGATCCATTAACTGAAGCAGGGTAAATACAGTAGAGCCTCCTTGGCCTGGTCCTTTTGGATCTGTACACTTCACCTTTGAGCACCATCCCCCATACAATTCAGGGCTCAAGCACACGTTGTCTTGACATAACACTGGAAACAAGCCTGGCCCAGTGTGTGCCCGATACTGCTGAGTTAGTGTTTTGGGCTCTCTTTGCTACCTTAGGATGAAATGCTTATCAAGAGGCAGTAACGGGGAAGAGAACTATAGGATGATGATGTAGTAGGATGCTCCAGGAATCAGGCCATCTACCAGAACAACTATTAAATAGGCAGGAACTGTGTGAATCAACTATTTCAAAACTCCAGAGGACAATAGAACACACCGCACAGCATCCAGTGAAGAGCAGGAGGAAGAGGTTCATAAACTATGTAAATACTGGGAAACTGTTCTGTCTGCACAGCATCTACTATTACCCAGCCCCCACTCTCGGGGCAGGTGGTAGTGGGGTCTGGCCCCTGGCATGGCTTGCTGGTGTCGGAAAGGGACATAAAAATCCAATTCCCCAAGATCCAGGGTGGGCATGAGCCAATGGATGGCTGATCATGGCTGTGGATTAACCACTTTGGATCACTGTGGGCCCAGCTCAGAGGGTTCTAACCCACCCTGGACAAAGGCAAGGGAGGAGACATAAAGAAGTATGCTCCCTTAGAGTGACGGAGCACAACTGAGGACTGCATGTGGTGGACAGGTCAAGAAAGTTCAGCTTTAGGGAGCCATGGAAGAAGCTCCTGGTGCCCTTCCTGCCTCCCCCTCGTCCCTCTCCAGGGTAGTTGGGAGTCAGTTGGTGCTTTCTTTGTCTGGCTGGGAAAGTATGACTTGGGAAACTTCTCTCTATCATGTACCCTGTCCCAGAATATGTTCTCCTGGCAATGAAACAATGAAAGGAGTATAAGGAATTGAGGTGGATGGCTTGGAGCAAAGACTTAGCTGCTTTGATTCCAGCAGTTGAATACCCAGGAAAGGAGAAGGTCTGTTTCCTGGGAAGTGGAGGAGATGTTCAAACTCTTGTAAACTGGGGAACTCCTAACGTCACTAGTAGGCACAAGCCCAGAACAAGACACAAGTCTAGAAAAGATAAGGAGGACCCTATACTTTGCAGTCACCTGGGCAGGCCTCCTTGATAGAAGGACTGATGCACAAGAAAATTGTATATCACCAATTGTCAAGAAGAGACATCTCAGGATGTAAATCCCAGAGTTAACATTTTAAAACATGAAAATGTATAATGTGTGACAAAAGAATGCAAGATTAAAAAAAAGAAACAAGAAATGGTGACCCATCAAAAAGAAAAGGATAAAAATCCAGAAAACCTCAATGAATAAAACTCAACTGTGGACATACCAAAGATTTTTAAAGAATGATCTTCTGTATGCTCAAGGACACAAAAGAAAATAGAGAAAGAACTAAAGAATCTCAGGAAATGAATACATGAACAATATGAGAATCTCAATGAAGAGACAGAAATTTTTAAAAAGGACCAAACAGAACTACTGGAGGTGGAGACAACAATAATAGAAATGAAAAATCTCAAGGATTTCAACAGCAGTCAAGGATTTCAACAGCAGATTGGAGCTGACAGAACAGAGAATCAGCAAACATGAAAATGAGAAATTGAAATGTACTGAGTTGAGGAGCAAAAAGAAAAAGGAATTATAAAAAGTAGTAAGAGCCTACAAGACCTCTGGGACATCATTAGGCCGACCAGTATGTATTATGGAAGTCAGAGAAGGAGAAGAATGGAGCAGAAGAAATATTCAAAGAGATAATGACAGAGAACTTTCCAAGCTGAGCAAAAGACATGGAAAAGCATATCCAACAAGCCCAGAGAACAATATAAAGGATAAACCTGAAGAGAAAGAGACCACGTCCCATACTGATCAAGCTGTTAAATGCAATGGTAAGGAGAGAGTTCTGAAAGCCGCAAGACAAAAGCAATGTGTTATGTATTAAAGTGTCTCCATTTGATTAAATGCTGCTTATAATAAGTGAAAAAACATGGTGGGGAGTAGACGTGGCCAAGCAGTTGAGTGCCAACTCCCACATGAGGGATCTTGGGTACAGTTCCTGGTGCCTCCTAAAGAAGATAAACAACAAGCGGACATGGAGCAAAAACAACCAACCAGCAAGATAATGAACAAAAAATGAACAAACAATGAGCAAAACAAAAAGAGCAGGGGGCAGAAGTGGCTCAAACAGATGAGCATCTGCCTCCTACATGGGAAAAAAACAAACAGACAACAAGCAGACAATGGGAAGAAAGAAAAAAACAATGAACAGGCAATAAGCAAAAACAACAAGCAAACAGATGAAGGAGCCATCTTGTGGGGGAGGGAATATAGGGGGAAGGAAGTGTATAGGAACAATGAATGCATACGCTACTAAGTCAACTTGCCATCACATCAATTCTATTATTTATGATTTTAAATATGAATTCCATGGTAACCACAAGGAGATATATGAAAAATATTTCTAGATGGAAATGAGAAGGGGCTCAATATGATACAATACAAAAAATCAAATAAATATGAAAATAAGCAATAATGGGAAAACTGAGGGACAAAAAAAGGTATAAGGTATACAAAGACCAAAGAGAAAAATGGCAGAAGAAAGTCTTGCATTATCAGTAGTGACTTTAAATGAAAATGAATTAAACTCTACATCAAAAGGCAAAGATTGACAGAGTAGATAAAAAAGCATGGCCCAATGATATGCTATCTGCAGGACACTCACCTTAAATTCAAAGACATTAGTAGTTTGAAAATAAAAGGTGTTGTGGGGGGGGATGTATACCAAGCAAGTATAACCAAAAAATGCTGTGGTAGTTCTATTAATATCCAATAAAAGAGATTAAGTAGAAAATATTTAGGAGGGACAAAATTAGCCATTGTATATTGATAAAGTGGTCAATTCAAAAAAGATGTAACAATTATAAATATATATACACTGAACAGCAGAGCCTCAAAATCTATAAACAAATACTGACATATTTGAAAGCAGAAATAGATGGTGGTGTATTACTAGCTGGAGATTTTAATAAACCACTTTCCATACTGGATAGAATATCTAGAGAGAAAATCAATAAGGAAATACAAGGCTTGAAAGATACTCTAAACCAACTGGACCTAACAGACACATAGAACAGTGGACCCAGTACACATTCTTCTTGAGTTACATGGATCATTCTCCAGGACAGATCATATCTTAGGTCATAAAACAAGTGACAATAAATTTAAAAATATTGACTCCATACAATGCTTCTTCTCTGACTGCAATAAAATGCAGCAAGAAATCAATTTTTAAAAAAGGTAGAAATGGAAAATTCACAAATTAAATAAAGTACACTTAAACAACCAATGGATTAAAGAAGAAATTACAAGAGAAATTAGGAAACATCTTGAGGCCAATGAAAATGACAATATAATGTCTGCAGCAGAGAGAGAGAAACAGAATATCTCTAAATGCTTAATTTAAAAAGTAGGATTTTAAGTCAGAGACCTAACCTCAAAACTGGAAGAAAAAAAAGAGCAGCAAACTAAACGCAAAGAGGGAAAAAGAGCCTTGGGTATCTTGACCTAGGCTACTGATATGGTGTGAAGGCTTTCTAAACAATGTCTGCTTAGAATCTGTTCTTTGAAAGGTTAGTGCTTTTAAGAAGCTGATACAATCCTTTCCCACAGAGCTCTAGGACTTTAGAATGCTGAAGACAAACATTCTTGCCTACAGTTTGACAAAGCAAGAAGGCAAGGCTTGGGGGGAAAAAACCGACCTCATTTTGACAGCATTGTAATGGAGGTGGCTAATTGTTGAATCTAACCCACAAAAGCAAAATAGAGGAGAGCAAAATTCTCCCTTGGGGCACAGAAAGTAACTACTTCATAAGAGTTTTGATCAGTGTTTTCCCTGAGGGCATAAATGTCTTGGATAGTAAGGGTATTGAGAAATCTCCAGGGACTTCCCATCAAGCATACAATTTCTGACATTTCTATGGAAAGTTAGGGAAGGCTAAATGTCTCTTCAAACTGGGAAACTTCTCATCCTGGTAACACATCCACAAAACCTAATTATTTCTAGAATCTGTCTTTTTATAAGGTCAAAGAAGAAATCTTTGTGATTTTTGGGGCCATGTGAAAAGTATCAAAGAAAATTTTATATAAAAGACATCCAGGAAATTATTATTATTTAGATTATCAGGATATAATTATATGATTATTAGGTTACCCATTGTCAGAGGACATGTAGATAGTTTATTAGGTAAGAGTCATGGGTGATACCAAAAAAAAATACTCTACCAAGCATTTAATTAATGTGGCAATAAGTACCTAAAGATAGAATCAGATAATGCACAAACCTTATTTGGCATACACAGGTCAGGGAGATTTTCCTGTTTGTTTATTTGTTTGTTTCTATTTCAGAATTGTTCACAATAAAATCAGCACTGAGGAATTTAGAGTAAGGGTGAAATAAGGGTTGTTACAGAAAACAGGCATAGGACTGATAACATTAAATGCATACTTAATAGTATTCCTTCATTCTGTAGCCTAGTCTGCCCAATAGACAAATAATGTCACCAATGTAATTTAGAATTTTCTAGTAAGCACATTTTAAAAAGTAAAAAGAAGGGAAATCAATTTTTATATTCTTTTTTCTTTACATGTATCCTGATATGCCCACAGCATTATCGTTTCAACATGTAATAATACAAAATGTAATTTAAGTAACTTGCATAAAATTACACCTGCAAAAGTAGATTCATATATCTGATTCGTTTTCAATGATACACAAACATTTTCCATAACTGAATTGAATGTCACTTTTATAATTTTAATTAATCTAAATTAAAAAATCAGTTCCTGATTCACCATATCCCCATTTCAGTTGCTCAAAAGCCATGCGGCTACTCTCCTGGACCTAGCTGCTCTACCCCAGCTTCCCTTCTGTAGCTGTCTTTTACTTCCCAGGCTAAAGGCTGGAGCCAGATTCTATCAGTCTTAAGATGTGAATGCTTTGGGGAGCATGGGAGAGAGGAGAGAGAAAAAAGTTTGTCTAATCCATTTTATAAAAAGCATGTAAAGCTCAACTTCAGCAGAGTGAGAGAAACTCAAGTGATAGTAATTTTCACATGTGGGTTTGAAAGGGCATTTGCACACATGTCCACGTCCACACTCCTTGGGGAATATTTAAACATTCCTTTCAGCTTTCTCACAGTGTAACATTGTCCATGTGTGTATACTTGGACTTGAAACCTGACTTGCCCCATTCTAGACATATGTCCTTGGGGAAATTAATGTCACCTGCCAGAGCCCCAAGATTCTCATTTGTAAACTGAGGACAGTAATATCTACCACTCAAGTTTGTTTTGACGCTTAAATGTGATGGCAGAGGTGATCTGGTTTTGTAAATTTTAAATTCCTACATAATTATGTAATATCCTTACCATTTTCTTCTTCTTTGGTGCTCTTCAAAGATACCCTTGAGAAAGGGCACTTTGGGTTTCCCACAGGCATTTCCAGTGATCTCTTGCCACTTTCACTGGGACTTGACTCCATGCAGACCCACTTACCCCTGAGGAGAGATGTGGATTTCAGGGAATTTCAAAAGGCAAGAAAGCCACTGGGGAAAGTTTATCATTTGTGAATTTGGCTGTTCTTCCAGTCATCAGTTAATGTGGCTTCCTAAATGTCTCTCAAAGCTTTAAGAGCCACTTAGAAAACAGACTTTGGCTTTGCCTGTCTTATTCTAGAGGCAGTTTATGTAGTGGAAAAAAACAGTGCACAAGTAAGCCCTTGGGAAACCCAGATCTGCATCTTTTGCAGTTAATGGCTTATTTGGTGATTTAATTCAAACCACTTAACCTTCCTGGGCCATAGTTTGTGATGCGCATGTTTTGGTACAAGTAGCTTTATTTCATTTGCATTTTAAGAATGTTAACCACTGTTTTCTATAATTCCTGTAAATAATGTGAGAATCTCATAAGTTGGTGCACATGAAAAGAAAGCATGTTGCCTGTTTGTAAAGGCTTCCACACTGGGAAAACTTTTAAGGTTTGTTTTGTTTTGTTCCTAGCTGTATCATAGAACACTGGGGCCATTACAGCCCCAAATCAGACAGCCTTTTCTAGGATACAGTACAGAGGATGAGCAGAAGGTGGATTATGGTTCTACAGAATAAATCAGCACAGGGCTTCCCTCCAAAGGATTCTCACAGCCTGTGTTAGGCTCTGTAGATCCTTATCCATATGCTTTTTGAAAAATAGCTATGATATGAAAACTGCTGTCAGAAGCACTTCAGTGGCAAATGGACTTAGGCTGAAAATGTAATCCTTTATTGCACTTTTTTTCAGAGCAAATGTTTATCTATCAAAATATGTCTTTTATGAAAGTTCATCAGGGAAGATCATTATAGTTTCCTTAATTGAACTCTTAATTAGACTGCAGAGATTATTTTAAATGTTTCATTTGATTACGTGCTGAGTACTGTGACTTGTTGCCTGTGTAGAAATAGCAAAATTGACATTTACTCCCTTATCGTCTTTAAAGTGTTCAGATAAGGATAATTTCATTAGTTCCTGTTTAAATGTTTCACAATTAGGCCCCGGGGCTAAGGAAATAGTTTCTAATAGACTTCTCCTTCAGTCTATTCACAAAGACAAATTAAATTAATCACAATATTCAGGAAAAACTTCTAAAAGTCCACAATTATGAAGATCAAAAAGTTACTCTACATTCTTATTGGAAAAAACTACATTAGTGAAAAAGAATGTGTAATATATACAGAAGAAAAGAATGAGTTCTTGTCAATCCATAGTGAGTTTGCCAAGGGAAATGTCAATTACATGCTGCTTTTATCTTCAGATGTTTGCTTCATTATCTGGATAATCAATTATTTATTCTGTATCTCAAACTCATTAGCCTTTTCTTAAGAAAAATATTCTGAAGTTGTAATATATTTCTAATATTAATGTCCTGTCAATAACAAATCAAAGTTTCTTGTGAGGATGAAACATGAGAGGTTTTCCATTAAATGACAGATAAAAGTCTGTTAAATCTAGCTGTTACACTGACAGGGACGTGGGCTATGGGTGGGGGCTGTGCATGTCTTCATAGATAACCTAAGCTGTGTATATCTGATGGTTGGGAGCTGCAGCCCAGCCCTGCCCTTTGAATCCATGGTAACCACTCCAGTCTCAGAAAAAAAGAAACCACACAAATGTAAACTCTATAAACTTTAAATATTTAGGGAGGATGCAAACCAAATGCGTTAAAAGCTTACTTGGAATGTATAAGGTTCATATTAAAAGTTTACTTGAAATGTATAAGGTTCGTGTCAAAAGCTTACCCACAATGTAGAAGATATGTGTTAATTCACTTATTGAGCACTGAAACAAAGAACCATTTAACTCTTCCTCTGTATTAAAAAAAACTCAAAAATCTTATTGGGGGCTCAGGTTTTGGATAAGGAAGCTTCCAACCTGACTGGTCATAAATTCTTTTTTCCTTCCCCAAATTATTACTGAGTCCTGGCCTTTACATTCATAATAACTGAACTTCTCTCAATGTCTACAACATTTGGGGGCTTGTCCAGGATTGCAAATGAAGGCCAGAGAAGGTAGCATTTGGCTACCCCTTCTGGATCTCTGAGAAAGCTGAGATGAATCAGGTGAACCCCAAATTTGGGTGCCCTGGTCTCCATTTAGTCCAGAAAAAGATGTGGGCTTTTCCAGAATCTTCTTGGCAAAAATCAGAGGCAATGGAAGTCTAAGAAATTCTGGGAATGAAAAAAAAAACAAACAATTCCAAACACGAGAAAAGGTAAGACTCTCCTGGGGGAGCATAGTGTCAGGAAAACCTAACTTTAAATGTTAGAAGAGGAAGCCTGATCAACTTCCAAGAGAACCCCAGTACCTCCAGAAATTCGGGAGGAAGCCATTCTTTCAAGGTCTGAAAAAAAAGAAAAAAAGGAAAAAAGCCTGATGTTTGGGTTTGGCTAACTGCATGTTAGCATCTGTTTATGGTCTTGTCTCCACTGAAGTAGTGAAGGCTTGATTACAGTAGAAAAGGATGTTAATAGTTTTAAGTCCTAACGTCCTGAGAATTGGTCACTATTTAGAAAATCTTAGTTACAGGAAAATGCATTGGCTTTCTAGTGAAGCTTGGTCTGGGTGTAAGTTTAAACAGTGAAAAAGTTTTAGCCTGAGTCTTTGTTTCCATGCTGAATTGCAAATGAGCATAATCTGTAAACAGCAAGGGTAATCAGGAAATACTGTTTAATTTTAGTGTTGAAAGCTCTCTCTTTCTAAGATTTGAAATGGTTGCAGGGGAAGCTGTGCCTAAAAAATAAAATTGTGAGTCAGATTGATAGACTTTGTGCTTCTGTCTGTGTCTGTCCAGTGCTAGTGTTAAATTGTGTAATTACATAAAGTGGTGAACTTGTTTAAGCTGGAACCCTCTTTTGCCATTAGCAAAGGAGTGAAACAATTGTAGTTTATAAGGCAAAACCACGGAGTCTGAATTTTTGCACATGCTTTGCTGTCTCGTTTCTGGGTCCATCCCATTTGCTGGGGCTTGGGGATTGTCTGTGTCCATGCTGCAAATCCAAATTTATTGAAACTGGCCCCAGTCAGGGTAGCTGGTGAAACCAGTAACTTAAATAATGGCACTGCCAGGGTGGGGTCTCCCGGGAAGGCACTAAGCCTGAAAGGTTCTTTTTCAAGCCATTTTAGCAGCCTGGAACTCACTACCATCACCTTCTCTCCTGCCTCCCTTTAGGAGGATGGACAGCAGAAGCAGAAAGCTGGGGGAAAAGGGGAGTGGTTGCCCCTTCCAGTGAGTCCACATGTTCTATTCGTAAGCCACATTCCTATTGAATTGCTAATCACACCCAGCTGCCTGCGGGGGGGGGGGGAGGGGAAGGGGTTTAAGGGGGTCCTGAGCAGGACCAGGATAAATGCAATAAAAATTCCCTCCCTAGGGCATCAAGGGCCAATTTGCATAATTTGCAAAATTGACTTCTGCCCAGGTCTATTTTTCTGAATCTCTCTTTGCAAATCTATGTAAGAATGTTTTGGAATGTTTTAAAGCTGTAAAACTGGTAAAGTACCTTTGTCTAAAGGAAGGAGGCTATTGCTTAAAATAATAAACTTCTAATCACTTCATAGCCCTTTTAATGGTTTAACTAAAAAAAACTTTCAGCAGTAAGGGTCATAAAAACTGCAAAGAGAAAAACAGATAAATCTAAAGCCCAGAAACCTCACATTGTGTCTCCTTAAAGATTAAGAAAATAAACCTCAAACTTCTCAGTTTAAACTCAGTTATGCCTATAAAAGGTATAAATAGTAATCAAAATGAAACCTCATGTGCCATCAGTTAGGGTCAGGGAGCTCCTTGAAATGGTAAAAACATGGAATTCTTCTGTTATAATCTGTGCTTAACTTTGTGTTCAACTTTAAAATCTATGTTTGGCTTTTGTCAGTTTACTTGTACCTAAGAAATCACAGTAAAAGGTAACTTAAAAATAAATCTTTAAATGCTAATGCTGTCTTTTTGGTGAATTGAATGCATAACTCACAAATTAAATATATTCAGTTACTAGAAAAGCAGAGAACTTTGTAAAATTGTTACTAGTAAGTTTCTTGTAACTTAATTAATAAGGGTGCCCAGTTCACCTTGGGTTGGAAACTTACTAAAACTGTAACTAAAAATTAAATTCATTGTATAACTACCTTTATATATATATATATATATAAACCTATTACAACAGAGTAAATGTGTCCTGAATTTCAGCTATTGTGATGGTAATATTGAATTGATTTGCCCCTGTTTATAGCTACTTCAAGTTTATCTAGTGTGTATAATAATAATAATAATTATTACTTAAACTTATCCTATAGTTAGTTTTTTATAACTAACTTCAGTTCTGGTCTTCAACTATTGTAACAGTAATTGCAAATTGCATTTGCATTTGCCTTTGCTTACAATTCCTGAGAATCTGGCCCACCCCTTAACAATTCAACTTGATAAATGAATATAGTTAAATTTTTTAAAAAAGGGAAGGGATTATGCATATCACTTTTGTGCCATTCTAAATATTTTTGATCTTCTCATTACCTCTTTACCCTTTTTAAAGGAAAGCTGTCTTTTTCCTTAACTTTTCCAAATGATATAAATTAATTCTAATTGGCCATTTCTACCAGGAATCAGAAAGAACTGTTGCCAGGTTTTCCAAAAGTAAGCAATACTCTTCCCAATGTGCCAGGCCTTACTAAGCAACCCCCATTTTTCAGCCTGTCTCAGAGAAAAAAAATGAGTAAAAACTACCCAATTTCTTTCCCATCTAAACAGACTCCTAAATGCTTCCTAGGTTCCCTCCAACCAGCAATCTAACCAGGAAAGCTGGTAAGAGAAAAAAGGTTTTAAAATATTAAATGGTGTTTCTGTATCAAACTATTCATGTCTGCCTATTTACTCAAATTATTAAAGTTAAATATGCAGTTATATAAGTTATGTATATTCCTAAAACCCAAGTTAAACTAAACTGTATAAAAGTCATGTAAAAATCTAAATATAGAAACTGTTGAGAAAGCTATAAAATCCTTATTAAATTGTAATTAAAACAGGTTAAATAATTGTTTTATATACCAGAGCCTAAAAGTTAGTATGCTTTTAAAATTATTCAGTTTTAAAATTATCAAAAACAAAGATTTTAAGCCACTGTAAAGAAGGGAAACAACATTCTTGTTTAATCAATGACAATTTCAACTTGTTTAGTGTAAATATTATCTCTTGGGTTTATAAAATAACAGGTTAATAAGTTAATATTATATATGCTAAATCTTTAAAATAATAAAAACTGTAAGCTTGTGTTTAATAAAATTAAATTAAATATAGAGCTGCTCTCTTAAATGCATAAAGTAAATTCCATTGGTTACTAATTATAATCTAAAATAAATTTGCCAGTCTGTATTTGTGGTTAATTATAAAAAGTTCATAAAAGCATCTTCCAAACTAAACCATTTAAATGGCTCTAATTCTAAAGAACCATTATTAACTAAAAACCTGGATTAATATTAATAGCAAGAAGTAACTTCATAGTAATTACATCTGTCTAAAAATCACCTCAAGGTGCATATTTAAGTGATGGTAATAAAAAGTTACCTTAATTCCATTGGGAATCTTCCATTTTCATTTTAACAATGAAAAATAATTTTTTCCTCTACTACTAAAGTAAAATCCCTGCTAATATCTTCATGGTAAAAATGTAAAAATAAACAAAGTAATTTGATATGTAACATATTGCATTGAAAATGTTTAAAAATATATAAAATCAAGGGATAAACTTCAACATTGTCAAACTCTCTTGTGCATTCAAACCAGGCCTTGAATACACTGCAGATTGCCTCTCCATATGAATTTTGGCTAATTTGGTCTCTGACCTTTAAAACAATAAAATATCTACTTCATTTCTGGTTGTGCTCCTAAAGTGGATGGAAACTACTTTGCAGTTTTGAGCTCCTGCAGCAGCCAATAGTGGCTAAGTACCACCAAATGTACAATGAATGTCATCTTCAAACCGGCACTGTTTCATAGTGCCAGAGAGCGCTATGCACCAGGCCAGTATAATCTACTCCCTCGTTTCTCTCTAGGATCAATGGTACTGCAGCTTCTGTGAAAAACATATGAAGTGGAGCAATAAATACCAGAATACTGTAAATAGAACTTAAACACAATTGGCATTATGGTCTGATCCCATGGAAAAATAACATGTAAAGTACTACAAAGCTGAAACTTAAAACTATTAATTGCAACTCAAAATCCTTATGCATTAAGTAATACATTAATTAAAATTAAGTGCTGTACCTTTATCCTGTTCTAAATATATGCCTGATAATTATAATGTTATCTTTTCTATTTTAAATGATGTACAAAAGTACATTAGACATGTTAGAAATCCTAGTAAACTCCATTTTCTAAATAATTAATAAACATGTCTAAAAAATAACATAGCCATCTTAACTAAAAACAATGGAGCCAACAACCCTTTTACTCTAAAAGCCACCAAGCTAAATTAGGGGCAACCTCTCACCATCTTCACCCCATATCAGACAAAGAATGTGCTTAAAGCCAGTGGCCACCAATGCCTTATAGGCAACTGGTTAATTAATAGCAGGCTCAGCCACCCCACCACTCCACCATACCAGAGTGTACAAAACAAGGCTTGCATAGCAAAACAAGGCTTGCTTACTAGCAGTGGGTCACCTAACAAACAGTCAAAATTACCAGAAATTATTCAATTAAAACCAAAATGTAAAAAGACTTTATTCTGTAGTTCTGATCGCTCCCACAGCTAAAAGAATTTCCAACTTGGTACACTAATTCTCAATGAAACCAACTGCCCAAGAAGGTGCCCAGAAACACCTAACAATACACAAGTGCCAATCATTAAACAGCCTAAAATGTGTCTTCAAAACAAAGCTAAGTACCTAATACTGTTATCTATTACAATATCTCTCTGAACATAAAATAATTTAAAATATATATATATATAAATAAATAAATATATATATATACACACACACACACAATTCCCCACCAACTTTTAAAAGAAGTGCTGTCTTTGCAGGCACCTACCTCTGTAATCCAGTGTCCTCCTTTAACAAACAGGTATTCTAAGATTCTAATTAAATTGTTTCTTTCAGAATTATCAGCCATATGAAAACTTCATCCAACTTCATACAGAATGCCAGATCCATCTTCCTCCAGTCAAAATAAATGACAAAGTTTTTATACCTTGTTAAGTAGGAACTACAATCCATGGCCAGCAAGAAGTGGCTACAGAAAAGAGATCATCTCCCTTCAGCACCCCTTTAAGATTAAAGGTGTAAATTCTCTAAGGGTAAAATAAAAATTAATAGATGGATCTGGAGCCTGGCAAAAAAATCCATGTAAATACCAGTAACCCCCAGGATGGCTGCTAGGGGGGCCACACCCCCAGGATTCTGCTGTCCAAGACGAGAACTTCTTCTGGAAATAGGAAAAGCCCCAGATGTTACCCAGGGACTTTGTCCTTAAACCCTCACTGGGAAATTAATAAGTGGGGTAATCAATCAAAACAACAAACAGCCATCCACCTCATGACTCCAACAATAATTATGCCAAAGCTTAGCAAGTTAAGCTGGCATAAAGGGGGGAAATGATGTAGGCTACGGATGGGGGCTGTGCATGTCTTCATAGATAAACTAAGCTGTATATATCTGACGATGGGAGCTGCAGCACAGCCCTGCCTTTCATAACCATGGCAACCACTCCAGTCCTGAAAACACAAACAAACAATATAAACTCCATAAATTTTAAATACTCAGGGAAGCTGCAAACTGAATGTGTTAAAAGCTTACTTGGAATGTGTAAGTTTCAAGTTAACAGCTTACTTGAAATGTATAAGGTTCACGTTAAAAGCTTACCCAGAATGTAGGAGATCTGTATTAATTCAAACTTAATGAGCACTGAAACAAAGAACCATTTAACTCTTCCTCTGTATAAAAAGAACTTGAAAATATTATTCAGGGCTTGGGTTTTGGATAAGGAAGCTCCTGAGCCCGGCCGATCATAATTAAACAATTTTTTCCTTCACAAAATTATTACTGAGTCCTGGCCTTTCCATGTGCAATAATTGAACCTCTCTCTATGTCTACAGCAATAGGACAAAACAAGGCAACTGGAACCACTGAACTTTAATGACTTGTAAAGAAAAATGTAGCGAGAATGTTAAATCTATTTTGCTGGGTTGTGACTTGTGGGTGAATTTTTAGCTATGAAAGAAGTAGGGTGGTGGGGTTGAATGGGACCTCATTTTTTTTTTTTAATGTAATATTTTTACAAAATCAATTAAAAAAATGTAAAAAAAAAAAGAAAGAAGTAGACATTAGATTCAAGTCCTTAACTATACCTTTGGGTCAAAGATAAGTGGCCACAAAACATGCCTTTAAAAATGCTCTAAAACATTGTGAATGTAATTAATATCACTGAATTACGTATGTGACTGTAGTTAAAAGGAGAAATATTAGGTTGTATATATTGTATATATGCTATTGTAAACCATGGACTTGCATATATTGTATATATGCTATTGTAAACCATGGACTGTAGTTAATAGTACAATTATAAAAATGTTATTTCATGAATTGTAACAAATGTACCACGCTAATGCAAAGTGTTAGTAATGGGTTGGTATATGGAAACTTTTTATTTTATGCATGATTTTTCTGTAAATCCCAAATTCTCTAATAAAAAAAATGCTGTGAAATACACATACATTGGCAAAATGTGAGAGATAATTGTTTACATCTACATTTTAAAGTACTTAAAAAGAAATACATACTTCATGGAAACTTTCCTTCCTGGGAAATCATGGATGTGTGTTAAAGGAAGAAACTCAAACTTTATATAATTAAGGGAAAACATACTTCATTATGTAAAGCTTGGAATAACCACTTTCTATTTTCTATTTATTATAAAATTTTAGTAGCAATGTAAGCATAGGGTATGTCCATAATTTTGAACTTTTTTCTAGATTAAAATAAAAAAAAAATCACTTTCTCACATAGAGACTAAGAAGGCGGCATATAAAAGGACACCAAGCTGTATTTTCATGTTTGACAGTTTTACATGCATAGGGATTTGCTCTCTACATATCCACATTTGTTTGGCTCTTTTTCCCTTGTGGTTGGGAAGGTTTTCCCTATAGGGTTTGGATTCTCATGAGTGGAAATATTAGGATGTGCTATATGAATTCTGTTGCCTTGTACAGAAAACCTTTTTCCAGAGATGATGTTTAGAAGCTTTTTTGCTCCTTTCTGCCCTGGCTTCACTGCTACCAAAGCAGTCACAGCAGCTACACTCTTTTGACCCCCAACTGCTAACAAGGGGATCACCAAAAACTTATAGCTCTGGGCAATATCATTTATTTTTACATTTCCCCACCATAATTACTTATTTGTGAGGTCAGAAAGAGCTAAGCAAGCTAAAAGGCTATACCAAGACTCTGTACCTGTCAAAACCCAAATTCCAGAAGTTGCATCAAATAAACTCCGAATTGCCAGGAAGACCAAGTCCTTCAGCAAATCAGTTCACATTCCTGCAAATCAGTTCACATTCCTGCCAGAGAACTGAGCTCCAAACTGTCAGGGTTTGGTCAGATCTTAGTGCTTCCACTGCCGGCATCAGATATCCCTAATGGTTAATATGAAATAAATTTGAAATGCTGACTATTTCAACCATAGGGCTAGCCCTTCAGGATAAGTCAGCATGTGAAAGGGGTCAAACACCTGAAATATATTTACTTGTCTTCTATTTTCTAGTTCAATGGTACAACTATAAATGCTTTCAGCTAGCTGTTTAACATTTCATTTTCACTGTGGAGAGTTGAGAAGGAAGAAGGAAAGAAGGAAGGGAGGAAGGATGGAAAGGAAAGAGAGGGAGGGAGGGAGAAAGGAAGTGGGGAGACAGAGAGAGAAAGGGGGAGAGGAGAGAAAAAGAGGAGTTGTTCCCAAAATTGTGTTGTAGAAGAAAAAGCGGTGGCATTTCTTGTTGCCGCCAATACTGACAGTTGGCCATGGTCTCTTTAGGGATGGCATGCAAGTTATTTCTGAGGCATATTATCTCCACAATGCACTACTCTGTCATCCCCATGGATCTGGTAGGTCCCTGCCTTGGCAGAGTTCTTAATGCCAAATGGAAGCATGTGCTTAATTTGTCTGCAAAAGCTCTGTGCTCCAGCACAGATGCAAGCCAAAAAACAAATTGGCAGAGCCCCTACACATAGGCAAATGCATTTAATTATGCCACACGCAGTTACTGAGTTCCTACTACGTGCTTGTTCTTACCCGGAGAGCTGGGTTTGTAGCATGAGCCAAAGACCGTCTTCACGTGATGCTGATGTTGGAGTGAACAGATGTATCTCCATATATTTTACATCAATATTGTTTTTGTGAAACAGTAAGTTTATCAATGTCAGGGACTCTGCCTGGATATGAGATTTACTTAAGGCACAATGAATAACCTGGAACTTTAAAGACAAAACAATATTTTATTCAGAGCTTTTCTATGGCCAGTATCTCTGCTAAACTCTTGGCAAACTAAATTATTTAAAACTCAGACCCAGCGTTTATTAACTTACTCGGTTTATACATGAGGAAGAGTGATTCAAAGACAGATTAAGAAACTTGCTCAGGACTGTGCCTTTGATATCCTAGGAACTACGGGCAGTTTCCAAACCCAGGTCACAGATTTTCTCTGCCTTTCTTTTTTCCCTCCCCTCTCCTGCCTTCCTTGTTGAGTTCTGTCGGTGTCTCCCTTTGCCAGTCTGCAAGGATAAATACTACACGGCAGGTTGGCTTAACAACAAGACTTTGCACCACCCACTGAATTCAAAGGGTTGGCGGGCATACATTCATCTACTTTATTTATTTATTTTTTAAATATTTATTTTTATTTCTCTCCCCTTCTCCCCCCCCCCCCCCCCCCCCCCCGCCCCAGTTGTCCTCTGTGTTCATTCACGTGTTCTTTTGTTCCCTTCTGTTGTTGTCAGTGGGTGGTGCCGGTATCTAGGCTCTGCTCCCCTCCTGGTAAAAAGACTCCTTAGAGGGTGGAATGGTGGGATCTCTGGGAAGAGGCAAGGAGGTCATCAATATGTGCAGACAAACGATTTCCATTTCTGAATGGATGAAATGGACTCTGGTTTCTTTTCTGCCAGGCCATTGAGCAAAACATGTACTCTTACTTCCTGCACACACAATTTGTGCCGCCTCTTCACATGAAGCATACATGTTATTTATAGGAGCAGACATGGAAGGACAAACACATACTATCTCAGGTCACTATGTATAGCTTTTCACTTTTAAATTTTTAATTAGCCTAATGAGGTAAACAAGAAGCAATCCCAATTGGTTATTGGAACAATGCCAAATCAAGGTAAAACCCTGGCATGGCAAAGATTCTGCATACTCTAAATGCAGGAGAAACTAAAATAAGGAGTCACATTGTTGTCTTCGTGGTTTTAACACTTAAATTCACACCTTCTTGATTTCTAAGTGATACAGATGATTTGTGACTTATTAAACAAAAATTATTCAGGTTACAGTACTATCTCAGTACAGAAAGTACTGTAACAACTGTATATTTAGAAATAGACTATAATGATTAAGGATGAAAAGTATTGGCAAAATTTGCATATCCTTATTATCTAGGAACTGAAATATTACAAATTAAAAACTGCACATTAACTTCCATTTCCATGCATCTGAGAGACAATAATGACTTAAGTATTCAAAAATTAAAATTCTATTGTTAATTCTAAACAAAGAATATTTTGCGTATTACTTAGAGAAAAACTTAACTGATATTAATCTAAATTGTGAAACCCAAGATGAAAGATTTTTAAAAATGGTTAAAACTCTCAATCAGATATTGTCTTCTGTGAAAGTCTAACATGTCTCAAAAGCATAGAAAATAATTAATACAATAAAATCAGTGACTATTACTCAGAAAAAAATATATTTTTCCTTTGAGTTTTTTTTCCTGTCTTTCCTCAGTTCCTTAACTAATTTGTTTAAATTTAAATTAAATGCACTTCACAATCTCTTGCTTTTTGATTTCCTTTTGTTTGTTTTTTTTATTGTTTTCTAACTTCATGGTTTGTATGGGTAACTGGCTTATTTTCATTTATTTTTTCTTATTTTATCATTTGACAAATTTTAAAGAAAGAACCTGTCCTCCAAGCATTGTTTTGGCAACAGCCTACAGTTTTGGTTATGTAATACTTGCATTATATTTTATTTCTAGATTTTTAAAATAAAAGCAGTATTAAGACTTCTTTGACTTAAAACTATTTTGAAAGAAAATTGTCACATGTTATACATCTCATGTGAAAGGTATTTTCCTTTTCTGATGTTTTTTGATTTCTATACTACCTGGAGTATTTTTAAAATATTCAGATTTTCTTTGCACCCATATATATGACTGACATTTGAAAATGTTCTATGCACTTGTAAAACAAGAAGTAGTCCCTGACTATATAATGTATGATATACATTATGCATTTAAGTACTAAGATAACAACTAGAAAAATGATTTTCCTGTTTAATTTTGTCTGTGAACAACATAATTTAAATTAATATCTTATGCATATATCATTCATTTCTCTTTTTTTAACTTGGAATTCTACTTTGTAAAAAATTAGTTTTATTTGCTGCCTATTATATTATTATTATGATATGAAACCTGTTGTGTTATAAAATGTTCTTTAGTAATATACTTCTTCATTTGTTTGGGGCGCAAAATCTATTTTCCGTTTTGTTGTTTTTGTTTTTTAATTTTAATTTTTTTTCTTTATCTTTTTTTTAATTTCTCTCCCCTCACTCCCCCCCCCTCCCCCCAGTTGTCTGCTCTCTATGTCCATTTGCTCTATGTTCTTCTGTGACTGCTTCTATCCTTATCAGCAGCACCGGGAATCTGTGTTTCTTTTTTTGTTATGTCATCTTGTGTCAGCTCTCCGAGTGTGTGGCACCATTCCTGAGCAGGCTGCACTTTCTTTCCCATGGGGTGACTCTCCTTACGGGGCGCACTTTTTGTGCATGGGGCTCCCCTATGCGGGGGACACCCCTGCATGGCAGGGCACTCCTTGCGTGCATCAGCACTGCACATGGGCCAGCTCCACACGGGTCAAGGAGGCCCGGAGTTTGAACCTTGGACCTCCCATGTGGTAGGTGGATGCCCTATCCATTGCGCCAAGTCTACTTCCCTACTTTCTGTTTTTAATACCAAAGATTTCACTTTCCTTTTCATTTTTTTCTGGTATGCTTATGCCTGTTTTTGTTTTTTTCCTTCATTTTATTTTCTGAATTGTTTATACATTTTATATTTTTTTCTAAAATTCTTTTATTTTAATACCTCATATAGAGCACAGAGTTAGATTTTGCACTATTAGCCAATAAATTCCTTTAATAAATGATTTAAGTGTATTTACTTTTATTAATAATTTAGTTGTGATTTGTTGTTTGATATTTATATTTACATACTTGTTTTAATTCTTTCACAATGAGATATGTTTCCTATGATGATTTGCACATTGTTTTTCCATATTTAAGGTAGTTTGCGTTTTTATTCTCATGGTTGCATTTATTACTGTATCTTTATATGATACACCTAGTATTTTATTTTCAGATAGCAACCTTTTCTTCTTCATGTCTTCTCTGTCCTTCACCAAAAATAATTTAATAAAAAGTTATTCTGAATTCATTTGTATTGCACTTCCTTTCAGTGTAAATTTTGCTCTCTAGATTTCCAACCAATCCTCTAAAATTTCATACATATTATTGATATCGAGGGACATTTATTTGGCATTTTGAGATAAGCCTTCATGTACAGGCAGGCTGTTCTTCCTAGAATTTTGATTTGTTCTTATGTCTTACACATGGAACCTTGTTGCTTTTGTGCATTTTGGCTTCCTCATATTTTAGCAGTTTTTGTCAAATTTATTTGTCAAATAAAAATAAATATATTTTTACTTTCAATTTTGTAACTGCTTAGTTTGAATGAATATGGAGTTTGCAATTTATATTCCCCAGTATTTTTTTTTCATTTTTATGTTATCTAGTAAAGAGAAAAGGATAGTTTCTTTCTTATGCCACTATTTCATACAAGAAGCATTCTTATTCAGTTGTATTGTCTACTTTCTGCCATTAAAATATAGGCTTAATGAGGGTATCAATTTTTGTTCTTTTTATTCACTGCTGAATACTCAGCCCTCAGAACTGTACTTGGCATGTAGCGAGTACTCATAAACAGTTTGTTGAATGACATAATTAATAAACATGCACATGCTTACTCTACATTGTGACTGTCTAGAGGTCTCAGTATGAAGGGAAATTATTTAAATGGAGGGAAATTTAAGAAAATATTAAAGTCAATTCAACTTGACATTATAAAATACAGGTGTGACTTGTTACATTTTCTTTTTATGGTTTTCTTTCCCACTGAATTTCTAGTCTATAAGACAGTTCATGTACAGTAGGTTGATTTGCTTTTTAGATACTTAAAAAGAAAACAAATAAAGCTGTTATGGTCATTTAGTATACAAGTCTTTGTATAGGCATATTTTCATTTCTTTTGAGAAAATGTCAAATTGTAGAATGGCAGGATCCTATATTAGATCCCTATTTAACTGCTTTTTTTTTTTTTGCATTTTTTAACTTTTTAATTTTGAGATTATTTTAGATTTCCATGTACTTTGATTTAATTTCCTATAGCTGATAAAACAATCGCAATCTTTGTGGCTTCAGACAGATATTTATTATCTTATATTTCTGGAGGTCAGAAGTTCAAAATGTCATAAGGCTAAAATCATGGTTTTAGAGAAGCTGTATTCCATCTGGAGAAACTAAGAGACAATCTGCCCCTTGCTTTTTCCAGATTCTTGAGCCTGCCTGCACCCCTTGGCTCTCACCATTCTGACCTCTGTTCCTTTACCTCATCTTTTCCTCTGATTCTCACACCCCTGCCACCCTCTCGTCAGGATCCTTGTTACACCTGTAATTACAGTCTGGGCTCACCCACATAATCTAGGGTCATCATTCCGTGATGAGACCTTTAACTATAATAATCACATTTGCAGCATCCCTTTTGGTGTGTGAGATGATATCTTCACGGCTTCAGGGATTAGGACTGGGACATCTTGGGGATGCAATTATTCAGCCTGCCACAGCCTCTTGCCCCCAAAGATGTGCATTCATCCCACACACCAAATACATTCAATCCATCCCAACATCCCCAAAAGACTCAACCCATTAGAGCAATCAAAATCTTTTCAGCAAAAGTTCCAAGTCCCAAATCTCATCATTCAAATCACCTACATCAGGCGGAGTGATACTGCGGATATAGCCTATACTGAGGCACAATTTCTCCCTATCTGCCAACTTGTAAGACTCAAGAAATAAGATATTTGCCCGAAGTATTTCAGTGGTGGGACAGACATAGGGTAACAGTTATAAACATTCTATTAATAATTCAAAGAAAGAAAAAATGGAAGTTAAAAAGGAAGTCATCAATATTCAGCAATTTTTGAAATCCATCCAGGCAAACAATATCAGGCATTAAGGCATGAGAATAACCATCTGAGTACAAAACTCCACCCTCTGAGCTCACAGCTCTTACCTCAGAGTAATTTTTTTTTTCTTTATGAATAGTAACATGTGTTTGCAGCTGAGGCTTTTATCAGCCTATTTCTTGTCTAAAGAATGTTGGAAACCCAATATCTTAACATTTGTCCTCTCTCTGTCTTTTTCAATCCAAGCTGGCCGTGCTTTCACTGATAGAAAATTCTCAAAAGCCATGTGGGTATCCAATGTATGTCATGGGACTTCATTGCATTAGATAAGAGGCTCTTGCAGAGATCTACCCAAGATAATACTACATCTATTCCTAGCTTCTGCTGAGATAGCTAGGGAACCATGGGTTTATGCCTAATCTTTTCAAAGAACCTTCAGTATGATTGATTATTCTGGTCTTTTGATCCCCTCAAGGCACTTGGCAAAAGTTCAACCAGCCACACTCTTGAATTTCTCCTCAGAGCAGATTTCTGACAGTGGAAAATCTAATGTTAGCATATTTTCCACTCTTGGTATGCTAAAATTTGCCCAAATCAAGTCCTGGTTCCTTTTTGCTTGACAGTTCTTCCTTCACTCTATCTCTTTCCACTTACATTTTACTATAAACAGCAAGAAGAAACCAGATCACATTTTCAACACTTTGCTTGGAAATCTCAGTTAAATACCCAAGCTAATTGATTAGAATCTTCCTTTCCACATAACTTTAGCTAAGCTTTCTGCCACAATATAGCAAAGATTTCCTTTCTTCTTGTCACTATATAATACTCCACATTTAGTTCAGAGTCCTCAGCAGCCTTGCCTTTCATGGCCATCTAATTATTATTACTTAAGCTGTGGACTCTTGTGAATAGTCTCATCAGAGACCCTACCTAGATGACGTCCAATTGAATCAGAAGTCATATTAAATCAGATGTCCAATTGAATCAGAAGTCAGAAGTGGGAGAAACCAGATAGAGATTGTTGTATGACAGGATTGCCATCACCAGAACACTACGAACGTTGAAGAAAGCATCATCTTGCCAACACCTGTGAGCCAATATATTTCCATTGTTTAAGCTAACCAGTGTAGAGTATATGTCAGAATAACCCTGGCAAAATAAGATATTTTTATTAAAAGGCATGTGGGCTCTGACTATATTTTAGGTTTTAGGAAATGAATAATATGCAAATTGACAATAGCAGATGAATGTACTAACCAACTTCAGTATTTCTAAATGATGGAATGTTACTAAACAATAAAAAATAATTATTATATTCAACAGCATGAATGAGTCTTTAGATAATTAGACTATAACAGAAGACAGATTAAAATAGACTACATACTGTGTAATTTCATTTATGTAAGTGCTAATTAATGCAAACTGATCTAGAGTGATTGAAAGCAGGTCAATAGTTGCTTAGTATATTAGGTTTCTATCACCTCCATAAAAATTACCATAAACTAGGTTCAAAACTACTCAGACTTAATATATTATGGTTTTATAGGTCAGTAGACAAGTACAGGTGTCACTGGGCTAAAGTCAAGGTGTTGGATGGGTTGCATTCCTTATTGGAAGTTCTAGGACACAATTTGTTACTTTGCTCATTCATATTATTTTCCTTGGGGTTATAGGAGTAAAGAACTGTCCTTATTTTCTATCAGCTGATGGTCCTCTCAGCCTCTGAAGGCTTCACTTATGGACCTTTTTTTTCTTCTATCAGCTGATGGTCCTCTCAGCCTCTGAAGGCTTTACTTGTGGACCATCTTCCTGCATCTGTGAGATGAAGGCACTCTTAGCTTCTGAAGGCCTCAACTTGTGAACCTTCCTTCTTTGTTAGTTGAAAAATCCTCAGTTTCTAAAAGCCTCACTTGTGGACCCTATTTCTTAAAACATATTATTTAGCTACAGTGGTAAAAACAGCATAAAACAACCATAAAACTCCTAGAAGAAAATGTAGGAAAACATCTTTAGGATCTTGTGGTAGGCAAATCACAAGCAACAAAGTGAAAAATAGATAAATGGGACCCCTCAAAAGTACACACTTGTTCATCAAAAGACACTTCAAGAAAGTAAAAAGGCGGCCTACTCATGGGAGAAAATATTTGGAAACCACATATCTGAAAAAAATTTGATATCAATATTATGTAAAGAGATCATGCAACTCAATGATAAAAAGATAAGGAACCCAATTTAAAAGTGGCCAAAAAAACTTGAATAGACATTTCTCCAAAAAGAAAGTATAAATGGCCATGAAAAAAATAAGTGCTCAAAATCACTAGCTCTTAGGGACATGCAGATCAAAACTACAATGAGATACCACTTCACACCTTATAGAATGGCCATTATTTAAAAAAATAAAATAAAAGAACCCCATAAAACTACAAGTGCTGGAAAGGATGTGGAAAAAGAGGAACACTCATTCACTGTTGGTGGGGATTTGGAATGGTGTAGCCTCTGTGGAAGTCAGTTTGGCAGTAGCTCAAGAAGCTGAATATAGAACCATTGTATGATCCAGAAATCCCATTACTAGGAATATATTTAGAAGAACTGAAAGCAAGGATGTGAACTAATACTTGCACACTGATGTCCATTGCAATATTATTCACCATTGCTAAAATATGGAACCAGCTCAAGTGTCCATCAACCAAGGAATGGGTAAAGAAAATGTTGTATATACACACAATGGAATACAGTTCAGCTGTAAGAAATAAGCAATGACAACATGGATGAACCTAGAGGATATTATGGTAACTAAAATAAGTCAGACACATAGGGACAAATACTTTATTATCTCACCAAAATGAGCAAGATATGATGGGTAAACTCTCAGAGGTAAACACAAGAATACAGGTTACCTGGAAATAGAAGGTGAGTTGAGAATGGGAGATGATGCTTAGTGTATGGAGCACTGTAAATAAGGTTAACTGTAAAAGTGTGGAAATGAATAGTTTGAGGGTAACATAATGAGTATAACTAATACTGCTCATTTATAAATGTGATTGTGGCAGAAAGGTGTGGTATGTGAAAGTGAATTTCAATTGAAAGGAATCTAGAGGATAATCTAGAGAATGTATAACATTGTGATTATGGTGGTGGATGAAGATTGTGGTTAATAGTATAAATATAAGATTGCTGTTTTACAAATGCTACGAATATGGTGATACCCAGGAAAATCACAACTAATTTCATTTATGGATGACAGTTAACAGTGAATTGTAATGCTTTGCAACAATGGCAAAAATATATATCTTTTTTAATTCTAAGGGACAAGAATAGGGGGATAGAAGCGGTATGGGATTTCTTTCTTTTGGAGTAATAAAAACATTCTGAAGTTGATTGAGGTAATGACAGCACAACTCTGTGGTTAGAATGAAACCACTGAGAGTACAAATTGAATGGATTATACAAGGCATGGGGCTGCTTAACAGGAAATCCAGGGGTGGATGATGGTCTGATTAAAAGGACAAAATGAGAACATTTTTTCCTGAATGATAACAAATATATAATACTAATATAGGGTGTTAATATAGTTGGGTGGGTTGCAGGAAAATACACTAATGTAAGATATAAGCCATAGTAGTAATATTTAGTATGTTCTTTCAGTTTGTAACAAATGTTTTATAACAATGCAAGGCATTGGTGTTGGGTAGATGTATGGGAGCCTTGTATGATATACATGTTTGTTTTGTAAATTCACAATTTCTGCCATACAATTATTGTTTCTGTATGTTAATATATGAATTATATGCCTCAATATAATTTTATTTTATTTTTTAAGAAAGTCCTGAACTCACAGGAATGGGTAGAAATTTAAAGGTAATATTGTACTACATTTTTAAAAATTGGAGATCATATTATTATAGTAGCTGATTTATTGGTACCAGTAAAGGAGAATTCCCAAACAGATAGTAGAGAAATCTGAGAAACTAAATTATTTTCATTATAGAATCCTCAAGATTTGGTAATACCATGCAGGTGTTATAAGAACTCTCTTTTGGTTTTAACATTTACTTTGCCTGCTGCTATGTGTATATCACAGGAAAGCTGCTGGCAGCAACCACATGGCATTGTTGCTTGTAAAATTGAGGAGCACTTAAATAAATAGCCATATACAAGGTTAAGGGTAAGCACCACAGACCTAACAAAAGCAGAAAGTCTTTTGCATTATTAAACATGAAGGACAAGGAAGAAGGAGAGAGGAAATGTGGTTTTCAGTAGAGGAACTCAGCTACTACCAAGCTGTGACCCAACAGGGAGGGAGTCAGGGGAATAAAATACCCACTCAGATTGCGTTCTCCACCTCATCTCATGCCTGATAACTCCCAGTAGTTTATATCAAGCAGAATCCAAAGGACAAGGTGGCCAGTTGCTACAGGGCATGGAGACCAGCCTGCTGAGTCAGAGGTCAAGGTGGAAGAGGTGGCGAATAGATATCTAGTAGCAAGTGCATTAATAGTATCAGAGTGGCATGAAGTAACTAGTACATTCAAACAATAGCTTATTTTTGTTTTGCTTTCTTTTTTATATTTTTTTATTAAAGTTAATAGAGCACAAGGAATGTTACATTAAAAAATATTAAAAAAAACAAGAAATATAAGAGTTTCCCATATAACCCACTCCCACCCCCTACCACATCATTTTTTTTAAGATAAATTGTATTTTTTTGAAGATATATACAGTACCTAAGGTTTTAATTGGGTTGATATGCTATGCATTTAACTTCCAAAATAAAACTCTCAATACATTAGAAAAACAGAAAATTGTTAATTAAAAATCTTAATCTAAGATTGACGTTGCAGGAATTTCTGTGTATCAAGAATACAAATGGCCATTTTTTTCTGAATGTTCTTACACAGTTTACATTCAGTATCTACATTCTACAAGTTATGACTCAGCTGGATTTGGCTGCAAGATGCATATTTCTTTCATCACAAATCAATTCCTCTACATCATATTAAAATTTTGAATTTGGACCAGTGGGGAAAAAGGCTATGCATATGTCCAATAATATAAAAAAGAATTCGATTAAGTAACAGTTGTTTTTATCCAGAAAAGTGTTGTTATAGTTTCTTTCTTCCATAGAAATGTCCAATTATCCCAACAGAACAGAAAAAGTTGAACACTATTATGTTTCTGAGTGTCTGGTGAGCACTGGCTTTCCTTTTTCTTATAAGGTAAAGATACTATCTTCACAAGTGTAAATGGTAGGCATGCTCACTGTCTAATAGAACACAGTTGATGTCTTCTTTGAAAGTGAAGGGCAATCATGCTTACTTACCATTAGAAAAGATTTGAGTTGTTCTTCTGTAAGACAACCACTGAGTGTATAAGTGTTACTTGGCTCTCTTCATGTCAATCTGTGGACATTGGGCCAAAGGAACTAGTGCGAAAAATGGTTGAAACTTTGGCTCTTACTATTGAGGTTATAAATTCTTTGTCTCTGATCCAGTAGTCTTGTGTCTTCTGCCAGTATTGATTACAGTGAGGTTTAATTAAAGGTTGACTGTTAGTGTGAAAGTAGGATGAAGTCTCAAGACTCTTTACATTTTTTAAGTTTTGCCAGTGGAGATGGGTGCTGAGAGAGACACAGCATGGGCTTAATAATGGGATTTGAGAGACGGCAATGGCAGTCAGCAGCACAAATGTAAATCCAATTGTATGCTAAAGTGGAAAATAAATGATGTTCCTCTTTATTGTCTCTTAATGTGGAGGATTTTCTTAACAAACTGTTACAAGATGTGTCTTGTAACAACTAGTGTAAAAATTGCTTGTGTGGGTTCAGGCTTCTTTCAGAGAACAGTTGCAGAATTACATATCACAGTGAACATGAAAAAAAGAGAAATTTGTCACCACTATGGGCAGAAATCAAGCAAATGTTAGTACCTTGGTTGGCTCATTTGGGAGATGAAGGAACATTGTGTTAAGGAAGAATAGCAACAGACCGGCTGTCTTCAGCCCTTTCTTCATTGGAAGATGCAAACCTTGGAGCCACTGATTCACATATCCACTGAGACAAAATGGTAATACGTTTTTTGTTTGCTTGTTTGTGATTTTGTAGTGTGTTTTGATTGCTATAAGGGAACTGACTCTTTCAGTGAAAATTCCCTGATACAGAAACTCTTTCCTGGAAAACTACAGATAAACACCACCGTAGACAGACAGGCTCTTACCATTCCTTTTGGGCAAAACCATCGTGGTTCTTGACAAATCTTAGATCCTGCATTACATTAGAAAGAACATCAAACAGAAAGCGTCAGAGTGGAAAATTTGGCCTTGGAAAGAGAACTGGATTCTCTCTAGTCAGAAAATAAATTTGGAAGGAGTGAATGAGTAAATTAATGAAAGGATTTGTGTTGGAAGTTTTTACCTCCTTGACTTCAATTTCCAATTTCCTAATAGAAAGAGATTAGATTGTAGCTCTTTTACTTCCCATTTCTAATCTGACTGCAGTGCCGATTCTGCCATTTACTGATACTCTTTGAAAAACACTTAGTCTCTGGTTTTCAGTTTTTTTCCTTTGTTTTTCCATAAAATGGGGATGGTTTTGTAACTCAAAATGCTAGGTGAGAATTAAAAGTACTTGGGTGATTAAAAGTGTGAAATTGTGTCTTAGTTAAAAAGTACAGAATAAATGTAAGGAATTGCTTATTAAAAGCTGACAATGCACTAAACCACATCTTTTTAAACTTTAAAACTGTTTCTATTCTATCTATATAATTTTTGATATGCAACTTTGTTAAAATATGAGGTGTCTTGTTACAAGAACAACTATAACAGAAATGTGGAGGAAATATTGCCAATAGGTAATGGTGTCATTGTCATTGAAAGATTTTTATTCAGTTTAGCTCTGAGCTTCCTGAAAGTAAAGATGAAAAGGCAAATATAAAACAGTTTTCAAATTCTCCACCTCAACTGTCTTTCAGCTTAAAATCTATTTCAATATTTACACATTTCTGGGCTTCTTCCCTCTAAGGCATTTTGAATTAAGCCAGAGACAGCAAGAGTCATTGGAAATGCAGTGAAATGTGAATTTACACCAACAGGTTTGGATCCTTGCTCTGACTACAGTAGCTACCTAAATGTTGATATGGCTTAGCTCCTTTATCAGAAAACAATGTGAAACATTTCAAAAAGAATCTTAAAATAGCGTGTGAATAAAAACTAAGGATATAGAATATTTATTAAGATTTGATTGTTTATTGTATATCATAAACTGTGCCAAGTATTTAACATACCTGATGATATGATATGTTTTCCTAATTTTATAGATTAAAAGTTTAAGTAGGGAAGCGGCTGTGGCTCAATCAGTTGGAGTCCTGTCTACCACATGGGAGGCCCTGGGTTCATGTCCCGGGGCCTCCTTGGGAAGGCAGGCTCTCCACACTGCGGAGAACCACCCACCCAGAAGTGCTGTGGAGCACTGCCCGGCCCACAGGTGCTATGGAGAGCTGACTCAGCAAGGTGACGCAACAAAAAAGGGAGACAGGCGGGAACACAGAAGAGCCAGCAGCGAATGGGCACAGAGAACAGACAGCAAGCAAGCCGCAAGGGGGGAGGGGAATAAAATAAAATAAAAACAAACACAGAAGAATGTACAGCGAATGTACACAGAGAGCAGACAGCACGCAAAAAGCCACAATGGAGGGGGATAAAAAAAGTTTAATTTTCCTGAGGTCACAGAACTATTATGTGAAGAAGTTTGGATTTGAGTCCTAAGTCTTTGAAAACTTCTATCATTTTCTTACATTGTCTGTCACAGGGTATTTACTTGAGTATTTGAGAAGTCCTAACTTCTTCTCCTTCCTATTCTTCAGGAGTCTCTAATATTTAACCATAAATTAAGTCATATTAATAGAAAGTTGTATTGGGAAGCAGATTTGGCCCAATGGATAGGGCATCCTCCTACCACATGGGAGGTCCAGGGTTCAAACCCAGAGCCTCCCGACCTGTGTGGTGAGCTGGCCCACACGCAATGCTGATGCACACCAGGAGTACCGTGCCACGCAGGAGTGTCCCCCGCAGAAGGAAGCCCCATGCACAAGGAGTGCACCCCATAAGGAGAGCCGCCCAGCTTGAAAAAGTGCAGCCTGCCCAGGAATGGGGCCGCCCACACAGAGAGCTGACGCAGCAAGATGACACACAAAAAAAAAGAGACACAGATTCTGGGTGCCGCTAACAAGAATACAAGTGAACACAGAAGAACACACAGCGAATGGACACAGAGAGCAGACAACCGGGGAGGAGAAGGGGAGAGAAATAAATAAAAAATCTTTAAAAAAAAGTTATATTGTGCTGTTTTTTCTCTCAGAATGATATGAAAAATGCGATGTTAATCCCAAGCCTGTAAAGGTGTCTGATTTGTGTTATTTGCTCTCAGTAGCCATATACATAGAGTTAATAACACTGTTCCCTCAGAAATTATTTCTATCTCCTAATAAACTAATTTTCTTCCATATGATGAAAAATGCTGAATAATATTTATGGTACACTCTGTAACTGTCTATTTAACCCAGGTAAGACTTTCTTAAACATTAAGAAGATCCATAGGGCTTCACATCAAACATAACCTGCACTGTGAAATGTCCTCTTTACTTGAAAATATTTTCTCTCCATGTCTCTATGGGTTATGTGCACATGCATATGTGAATTTAATGAGCTGAGAAAAAGCTCTTACTCAAGAGGCATCATTGGCTACATTATAGTCAATAATAAAATATGAAGATTCCAGGGAAGTATCCCCCCTTGCCTCTTCCTAGATTCCCTGGTTTCCAGCAATCCTTGGCTGCCCTTGACTTGTAGCTATGTCGCTTCACTCCCTGCTCCCACCTTCACACAACTATGTCCTCTCCTTTTCCTGCAAGGAAACCAGTCATTGGATTTAAGGCCACCTAACTCCAGCAAGACCGCATCTTAAACAATTATATATGAAAAGATCTTATTTCCAAATAAGCAGACACTCTGAAGTTCCAGGTGGAAATGAATTTTTGGGTATACCAGTCAACCCATTACAACAGGGTATCTTATAAGTAAGCACACACGTTAAAGCACTGTCTTTCAACTTGACATATTGACACACAACTAGTGCATTGAAATACCCAATATCAGGGAAATGTACACAAATACCTCAGGGCGATAACATATAAGAATATTAAATGATTTTTTGTTTTGCCAATTTGGGGAGAATGGAATGTCATGAATAAATGTGTTCCAAAGATTAAAGAGCTGAGGAGTTTCAAATAAAAGTTAACAGAAGAATTAGCCAGCCAGGCCTGCCTCCTGAGTTTCAGGATGTAAAGCCAGTCGAGCTGGTAACGCTGATGGAGCCCTTTGAATAATTTGGAGGCCATCCATCTCCCCAACCCTGAAGACCATTCTCAATTTTTTAAATAACATTCTTGAAAATAGCCGTGAAGTCCCAGTATAGATCCGCAGCCTGAGAGCAGTATAATAAGGGCTCATTTTCACAAGTCAACATTCATTCTTTCAGCATCAGTGGTTCCTGCAGTTCTGTAGCATTCTAATTCCTATTCTGGTCTGAAAGTTTCCAGAATTAATTTTCTCTAAAGGAAGAAGTGAGTAGTATGAATTTTACATCAGCTCTCCTTAATTTCTCATGTATATGTACACACCAACCCTTGTGTAAATTCATTTGAAGGTTTCATAATAAAGGGGATTAAAAAAAAGGTTAATCATATGGGATTTTTAAGGGGTAATGGTTTGTATAAGGAAAATACGTGAGGGGAAAGAACTACTGTTTTATACCCTCTTTAGTTCAAGGCGTTCATGTCCTT
Organism: Dasypus novemcinctus; assembly: GCF_030445035.2. NCBI lineage: Eukaryota > Metazoa > Chordata > Mammalia > Cingulata > Dasypodidae > Dasypus > Dasypus novemcinctus. Next base: position 2,679,218 of record NC_080677.1, read on the forward strand.
ACTCAACTCCCCCAATATTTCTGATGACGTTAAACTGAAACTAACAATGTCACCATGTCACCTGGCCACTGACAAAGCTCTTCTATTCACTGTTCAGGCATAAGGTGGTTAAATTAATTATTCCTTATCCCAAATACTCTGTATCTGGAAAATTTTAAGAGCAATGTTCCTGAGAAAATAAGGAAAATTTTGACCCTCAATATTCCTGACCTGAGATTATATCTTAGGAAATAATCACATATGTGTTCAAAATGTGTAAATAAAAAGTAACAGCATAAAATGAAATACCACACAGGTATATAATATGATTATATGTAGCTATATTAAATGACAGGAAATGTCAACACAACATTGAAAGCTAAGAAAGGCAATCAAATTATAATGTATTGGATATTTTCATTGTGAAAATTATAGATATAGGTATATAATTTTTATATATGCATATATGATGATAGAGATTGGAAAGACAGTCATCAAAATGTCTCCAGGAGTAGAATTGTGGATGCTTTTAGAAAGATTTTTCTTTATGCATGAATGTACTATTAGAATTTAAGGAGAATATATTAGTTTTATAATTTAAAACCTTAGAATTCTTTTCTTATTTCAAATAAAAAAAATAAGAAAAATAAAAGTTAAAGGAAAATAGATAGAAAATAATGTTACTATGCATGACAAGTATGACCTGCGGAATATAAAATACCAAGTTCATTTCATAGGTTGAATTGATTTTCATGCATGGTTTTGGAATTCTTATGGTGCTTCTAGCAATGTCTAAGACTCTTGAACAACTGGAAGTTATGAGATGGAACAGGGTTTTTTAATATCTAAGCTTGGAGGAGACACAAGACATTTTTTTTTTCTTTACCCATCATGAGGGAATCCAGGTCTGTGTTTAAGGCTGAAATTCACTAACTGGGATTTACCAGACTATCTCACCTCCCCAAGTTGTTAATTCTGTATTTCCTGGCCTTTACTGAAGGCCTCATTCCTGTTATCTTTGGAGAGAAACTCTTTCTCTACTGTCCTTAAGATCCTCACCTGAACTTGGCATCAGCTTGGACCTAGCCTTCAGGTATATAAATCTAAGAACTCAGAAGATCTTTAGAAGATTAAATAAGACCTCCGTGGAAGGTTATTCCAGGGAGGTCTTGAGGTTATAGAGAGCAGTAGGGGGATATTTTGGATCTAAGCTTAAAAGGATAAAATAATGTAATTTATGCATATGTTTAACTATAATTGTGGGCCATTCTCCAGACACCAGAGAAAACAACACTCTTTAGTAGCAATTTGAAGGAAAAAATATCCCCCTAGGAAATTCAGATGCACTATGATAATTCTTTATTAAGCATTTTTGAGGAGTGTAATTTCCTCCTCTACTCAAAACCCTACCTTCATTTTCCAGGCAGTGTCGACTGAGCCTGAAGAATATTAAGTGTGAGGGGTGGAACATGAGATGCCCTGGTCTCAATGAGCTGGTCCAATGGCCCGATGGGGAGGCAGCTCATCAGCCTCAGGGCCACGTGCATGCTGAGGCAGAACCGCTGAGCAGGCACACTCACCAGTCAACATTCCACACCCATCCCTCATGGCCTGGTGCCCACGACTGTGCCCATGAGACCAGAATGCAGCTGCTGATTGGATTCTGGCTCGAGCGAGGTTTGGAAAGACTGTAAAACCCTCCCAACATCAGATGTATAGAGGAAATACCAGTGTCAAGGTCATTCCCCAGTTTTGTTTTGGAATTTATCAGAAGCATTAAATTCTGGAACTTTGGTGATTCATTCTATATTGATGAAGTTAAAAAATGGAGAAAATATGCAATATGTAAATTATAGAAGAAGCTTTAATTTTAAATCTCACTGCTTAATATAATGACATTTTGGCCTCTCCTCACATTTTAATATGCCTATCTCAGTAGCCTAATAAAATGTCTTTGGAAAACTCTTACCTGTGGCGCACATTCATAATTCAATATTATCTACACACTTCACATGTGCAAATTAGAACAGGTGCAAGAATTGTAGATTAGAATGTCAAATGGGCTGATGATGATATCCTACATGGTATATTGCCTCTGCTAATATCTTAATTACTTATTTAAAATAAAGTTCTGTAATATGCTAAGTAGTATAAATGATTCTCCAGCTTTACTGTATATAAAAATAAATGAGGGAGCATGATAAAATAGTGTTTTCTGGGCTCTACACACTGAGATTCTGAATTATTAAGTCTAGGGGACCCTGGAATCAGCAATTGTAAAAGTATTTCCAAATAATCTTATGCAGGCATTCAGAAACCAAAGTTAGAGAAATGTTGCTTCAGAGGTGGAAATATTGTTACTTTCTTGAATGCATGTACAAATAAACTTTTATTTAAAGTAAATTTTTTTCTTCATTAATTGTTTCTCTTTTTGTTTTTCTTTTAAAATACATGTTATGAATAAGGCATTGTGTGGGACACTGCAAGAGTGACACAGATAAAGGGCTGACAATCTAGTCATTTAGATAGACATTCTGGAATTTATAAATTAATGCTTACTGTAAGATTTTATATATAAAATGAGTTATAAAATAAATGTATTGAAAATTCAGAGATTGATTAAGTCCACCCGAGGTGATCATGAAATAATATCTTTCTGAAAGTAGGAATACCTGATGAGGTTTTTCAGGGATGTATGAACCTTCAAAGTTTTGGGGCCAAGTTTGCCAACGAGGAAAAGAAAATAAAGAGGTATGCAGAGAATGAAACTTCACGATGGGTATAGGAATTGGATTCAGTCTATATACCTGTCAAGTTACATTTGTAGAGGGAGCTTAAGTAAGATTTCTGACAATGTTCTGAAAAACATAGAATGTAGTGTTTGGGAATGTTGACTTTACATTTTAGGAACTTTGAGGGTGTAAAGTATTTCTTAGCAGGAGGATGACATCAATGTGTATATTAGAACAGCCAAGTGTAGGAGATTAGGAGATGGAAAGACTGGAGACCATAAGTGGAAAGAGACTAAAGGTGGCATTAATTGTGTGGGTATGAAATGAAACATTGGACTTCAATTCTGAGATAAAGTTGAAGGTACATGGCTACTGCTGAAATGTGAAAAAACATGAAAATTTAGAAGTTGCAATTATAGTCTAAAGTTTCTGTCTTGAAATTCAAAACACATTTGTATACTATTGATCTTGATTGGAAGCGCTAAGGGAACTCAGAGGCACGATGAAGAAAGCAACAGAGGATGCTGCATTTTACCTGTATGCCTTTGCTCACACCTGTCCACCTTGTGTAACTGGAAAACTATTTCATAATTCAAGAACTGAATACAAGGATCATGCCCTTTATAGAGCCTCTAGCCATTCTTCTCTTCCTTGCTAGTGGATAGTGAAAGTTGGATGGCAGTGCAGTCGAGAGAGTAGAAACAGGCATCATAATTCAATTTAAGAGAATGCCATGTAGTACCCTGAGTATCTGTATTCACTCAGAATCATCATGTGTAATATTTGCCTCTCATCTTCGTAAAATCTAGAAAAGAGAGAACAGGGAGTTATTTAGCATGTATCATAAATAATTTCTCTCTCTTAGAGTAATACAAATTACATATACATAGAGTTATATTTAAAGCTATTAAACTATTAAATTCCTATTTTCTGAAAAGTAGGAAGATGGCTATGAGGATGTTTTTTGATTTTCAGTCAGTTTTAGGTTTCTTATATGGGTGTCACTTTGATGTATTCAATAAAGCATTTTCTGAAACTTTTGATATGACAAAGTGTTTCCTACTGACTATTAAACAAGGAATGCTGATAGTTTCATGACAATTATGTTTTAGTTTCCCATACCAAAACAACGGTAATCAAATTTCATGCTTGAGCATATTAGCTAATTGTCATAGGGAGACAAATCCTGCAGCCAGTGGCCTAATTAGAGATAAATATTATTGGGATATTTCCCCTTCTTTTAAAGAGAAGGATTAAGTCACAGTAGCTGATATAAGACAGCTATGGCCTGATGGGCTGATGTAGCTTATTAATCTTGTGCTCAGTTGTATTTGCATTATACTCCATTTGAATACCATGTATTATAATTCAGTCACATTTCAAAGTTAAAGGAAATGAGCTAGATGCTCCCATCTGCTAGAGACTGGCTGGGTCCTCTGAGAGTAGAAAGATGCTATTATATGCCATTTCACATTTCCTCAGAGTGAGGCTTGCTCTCATTTATATAGGATTCTAAGCAAAAGTTTTGCTTGTCCCTCAAACCACTAAAATTGTTGAACCAATCTCACTGAAGAAGAGGGGCCCTTTCTATTCTCCAAAAAATAGATTGAAGCCTGCAGAAATACTGTGAAAGCTGTGAAGGAATCAGCACCAAGAAATCTAGAGGTTACCACAGAATTTGTTTTAATAATATACCTAAAAGTAAATCCTGGAAGAATAAGTCTGCTAATGTTTGATCCTGCATTTTAAATGTCTCTGCAGGTTTCTGTTCATTCTTGTGATAAAGTGGAATAAAAACTGGCACCAACCCTAAATAAAACAAGAGGGATCTTTTAACTTTCAACAATGATTTTTGCATGAACAAATTCAACTTGTGAGTAAAAAGATGTTTGCAAAATACGGACATGCTTCACCTTTAAAAGATATAAGTTTATATGTATGTACAAAAACAAATCTAATATTCTTATATTTGCATTTAAAATGTAAAAGGTAAAATGATGCATGATGCATAATGTTAGCTCTAGAAACCTTCAGTACCTGAACTAAGGTACTGAGACTCTTCAATTGTTTCCTGCTTTTCTTTTGTAAATTAGTTATTCATGTACAAGATGATCCCAAGCAGGCCAAAGGGACCAGTAAAGTAGTATTACCAGTCATTATAAATGGCAAGTCTTGCTTTTCATTAGCCATGCGCTGTACTTTAGAGTGAAATGAAGGCCTTACTCAGTCAGAACCCTTATGATCTTTATCTAGGTACTGTGAGTAATTGCTAGGTAGCAGCAAGACACTGGACACTCATGAGCTCTACCTTGAGCTAAGAATTAGGCACTTAATTAGAGCAATAATTATTATAGCTGCCATTTATGAACTTACAATGTATCATACACTCAAATCCATCATTATTTTTAATGAAATAATCACATGGAATAGCTGTTATTTTCCCCATTCTGCAGATGTAGAAACTGAGGCTTCCAGTACTGAGTAGTATGCTGACGTTTACTCAGCAGATATGAGGCTAAGGAAGGACTCAGATGTCAACAAATAACTCACAACCGGGTCTCAAAAATTCGTAGCATTTGCCATTCTGTGGTGTATTTGCTAATTCCTATGTTGTAAGCTTTCCTACCCATAGAAGATGGTAACATCTTTGAATGTGGAATAAGGTAGAAATGCACAAAATCGGCTCTCACAAACCATTTTAACCAGCCCCACACACCACTAAATTCTGACTCCAAAATCCATAATCTACACCATTAGGTGATGCTGCGAAGTTAAAAGCAATGTGGCAAGATGTATAAAAGGAAAAAGAAGGTAAACTCTTGGGCAGGGTTTTGTCAATATTTCTCCTTTCACTAACCATTTAGAGGATTTCCTGTTCAGACTGAATTTCTACCCTGAAGGCCTGTCATCTGGGAAGAAGGAAGTTCCAATATCACTGATTACATGCAAAATAGCCCTAGGCGTCAGTCCTCGAGAAGGAACGTGTAGGACAAGCATCTCTATTTATTAAAGAGCAACACATATGAACCACGAGGGAGTGGAGAGGTGGAAAAGAAAGAGGAGAAGCTTCTGAAAATGCTGGAAGAGTTATCGACATACGCGTTACAGATGGTTAAGGGTCAGAGAAGTGAAGGCAGTGTTTTAAGTGGTCACTTACTGTGAGTGGTTTGCCCTTTATATTGCTCCGGTCATTAAATTGTAACAATATTATTTAAGGTAAATAATACTAGCAGGATGTTATGATTTTAAGCCAGATGAGGCTTAAGTTTACAGGGCTAGGGAAAGAGGAGAGAGCTCTTCGTCCCAGTTATGCCTAATGCAGTGGACTTTAGACTATTCCCAGCCATCCAAAGCAAATCAGTGTTCCCAGGCTGTGTCCACACTCTACGTAGCTTGGCCCATCTACTTGTTTACGATATCTGCCTCTTTTCCCTGTTGACCAAACTTGGTCAAGTTCATGGAAAATAGTCTCTTTTTCTCAAGGCTGTGTATAGGGCTCTTTCATTTTCCAGTTGGATTAATGCTGGGGAGCCACCCAGCTGCCATCTTCTGCCTTCGCCTAGGCATCCTCCTTTCCTGTTACATGCAGATGTTTCCATATGTTTCCATTCTGCATCCAGGGACAGACCCTAGGTCTAACGGAACAGCCTGGCCACACCTTAAACCTAAAATGGGAACCAGCAGCCCCAGCTGCTTATCAGAGCAGCAACTTCCCCCGGCTCCACCAGGCAGCACCGATTAGCCTGTCCTCTCCAGGGTGAACGTGGAGCTGACACCCACCCTGCCTTGAGAAGGTGGTCTCCGCTGGTCTCCACTGGAGATGAGGCTTGGTGGGATCTCTTCCCTGCCCTTTCAGAACCTTTGTGCCATGTAAGTAATAAAGTGATCATTTGCTGAAAGTTTCTGTTGTGCCTGAGTCTGGACTTCCATGCTGAACCACATAGCAACTAGCTCCACAATCACGTGAGTGAAAAGTACAAAGAAGATGCGTGATTATATTTGTTAAATGACTGGATTTTCTTTTCTGGGTTCTTAGGACTATGTTTATAGATATAGATATTTTCTTGATTCTAGTCTGAATTACCTCACAATCTTAAAAGAAATACTCTTTAACCTTCCCAATTATAATTTTTATTTTCACAGAATTACACTCTACTACATCTGCACAACATGCCTTCATTTGTCTAGTAGAAGATCTATTTCCCAAGTTGAGTTAGTGTGTCATTCGCAGGACTGACTTCATTTTTTCTTCTTCCTTTTATTTCTCTGCATCCCTCAGCCCTGACCTTAGAACCTGTAAATATGTATAGAACATATGCTAAATAAATGGATTTAACCTGCTCAGTATGAGACTTTAGCTATTAAATATTGAAGGGAAATGGAAAAACTATTAAGAATGCAGTATATGTTATAGAAATCATATAATACACTATGGCAAGGAAAATGGAGAAAGTCAATTTTAAATTTTTCATAGACTATTGAGGAAATATCAACTTTTCCCATAGATATATTTTTGGAGTATGAATGGATCAAATACTTTTAGCAGGAACATGTTAAAGGACTCAAGAAAATATGTAAAAGATCCATTTTTCTGAAGGAACATGAATCAGGGGAGAAAATAAAGTCCTAATATAATATTTAATATGTACAGGGAGTTTATTACATGCCACAAACATATGTTATATATTTGTGGTGGTTTGGAACTGTGTATACCCCCAAAATAATGTTCTTGAATGTAGTCCACTCCCCTGGTATGTTCTTTAGGTAAGGTGTGACTCACCTCCAGCAGGGTGGGTCTTAATCCTCTTGCTGGAGTCCTTTATAAAGGGAATGAGGGAAGCAGATTTTGCTGAACTGATAGAGCATCTGCCTACCACATGGGAGGTCCAGGGTTCAAACCCTGGGCCTCCTTGACCCGTGTGGAGCTGGCCCATGCGCAGTGCTGATGCACGCAAGGAGTGCCGTGCCACGCAGGGGTGCCCCCGCGTAGGGGAGCCCCACGCGCAAGGAGTGTGCCCCGTAAGGAGAGCCGCCCAGCGCGAAAGAAAGCACAGCCTGCCCGGGAGTGGCGCAACACACATGGAGAGCTGATGCAGCAAGATGACACAACAAAAAGAGATACAGATTCCTGGTGCTACTGACAAGAATGCATGCAGACAGAACATAGAGAGCAGACAATGGGTGGGAGGGGAGAGAAATAAATAAAAAATAAATCTTTGAAAAGGTGAACTAAAATAAAGTGAATGAAAGCAGTGAAGACTGGAAAGGAAGGCAGAGAGCAGTAGATGCTGCCATGTGCTTGGTCAAGCGTCAGAGGAGCCAAGTTTCACCAGCAGCCAGGATTTGGGAGAAAACATCACATTGCTATTGCCTTGTTTTGGACATTTTTTTTTCTTAGCCTCAAAACTGAAAGCTAATAAATTCCCATCATTAAGCCAACCCATTTCATGGTGTCTGCTTTCAGCAGTCTAAGAAACTAAAACAGTATTATTGCATGAAGTATTTATTATCGTAGGGTGGATATAAAGGTAGTTTTTCCTCATTTGAAAATAACATTTTTTCTTCATCCCTGAAACACATGAAATAATACCTAGAAAAAATCTACATGTTGGGTACTATTACTGTCCCTACTTTTAAAATGCAGAAACTGAAGTGTAGGGAGGTTGGCTCATTCCCCACTGGTTGTCCATCTCGTAACTCACAGAGCAAGTAGAGTTGGTCCTCATTATTCGTGGATTCCATATTTGCCAAAGTCTTTAATGTGGCAGTTTGACCATCTTTCAGGGACATGTGCAAAGTGGCAGAAGTTTTAGCTGCCCGATGTACACATTCCCAGCTGAGGCTGAACAAGGAGACGCTCTGCCTTCTTGTTTCCACTCTCATATTGAGGATGAGTGTGCTTTTTGTTTTGTGTTTTGTACCATGTTTTTGGCATTTTTATGCTTTCTGTTGGTGATTCTGCTGTTTAAAATGGTCCTCAAGTATAGTGCTGACCTGCTGTCCAACATTCTGAAATGCTAGGAAGCTGGGATGTGCGTTATGAAGAAAACATGTTGTTAGATAAGCTTCATTCAAGCATGAGTCATAGTGAACTTTGAGTTCAGCGTTAATGAATCAACAAAACATATTAAACAGAATGTCTTTAAACAGAAACATACACAAAACAAAGTTATGTCTTGATCTGTTGATGAGTATGTTGTAATCAGAGGCTCGTGGAAAACTAACCCCACATATCCCCCTAAGAGTAGCGGTTCAGTATCCACTAATTCACTCTTGGTGACAAGTTTATAGAACATTACTGTGAATAATGAGAAGCAGCCGTACTTAAATCCATACCAGATCCCCACTCCCATGATTAATCCCATGATCTCAAACTATATTAAATATTTTTTGTTTCAGCTTATTTCATATGAATTCCAACCTTAATTAAATTCATTCTAGATGATTCTGAATAACTCCAGAGACCTTAACTTCCTTCTGTTTGGCATTGATCTCCATCATCCTCTCTACTCTGGTTTCCTTTGATGAGGTTTCTTGCCAATGCAAGGGCTAACATCAAGCATTTTAACTATGTCATCGTTTCCCATTGGTTGAAGACTCACCAATGCAGCTGTCCACCCAACCACTGTGATTCTGCCAACACTTATCAAGGGCACCACGACCTTCCTGTCCTTCCTGAGGGAGCTGCTACCCCAGTTTCTCATCATTCAAAGGATGTAGAGTCCTGTTCCAGCCCCAAATCCTATGTGTGATCTTCAGGAATGACCCTGGGCAATTACATATCTTTGCTGGGAAGGCCTGGAAGAAGCTGCCCTTCCCACCCCAGGCTTGGTGAATAGCCAGGGCATTGCAATTTCCTGGAGGGAGTTGCATTCAAGGACTCAGGGGCCCCAGGGCCAACCATGCCCATGTGCATATCCACATTTGTAGCCCAGTGCCTCCATCAGAGACCTCCTTAATTGGGTGCTTACGGTGAGGCACTTATCTCTAATCTGACTCAGTATATTTTGCCCTGCAGGCCCCCTCATCTTTCCACTTGCCTCCTGGTCCATATAAAGGCAGGCGCCTGTTGGTTCAGTCTCCCCTAGCCCTGAGATGATCCGCTCTCTGTCCCCATCTGTCCTGCATGTCACATTTCCCTTTCCCAGTACAATACCCTGGGAAAAAAGTGAAACATCCAGAGTAGACAACTTTCTTTGTGTTCCCTTGTTTGTGCTGCTGCAGTAAGTGGAGAGTAACTGTTACTTTTAGTTTGGCTCATTGTCTTAACTCCCTCAACAGCTGGAAGCTAAACAGGTGATTCCACTCAGGCCCACCAACCTGGGGAGAGGCTGACATCCACTGAAGTCTGTGCCTAGGATATTGACATGGAAATTCCTCAAAGCTTACCAGGTGTGCTTTTGTTTTTTATTTTTAAAGAAACTTTAGATTACATAAATGTTATGTAAAAAATATAGGGGAGTCCCGTATAGCCCACGCCTTACCCCTCCCACACTTTCCCACATTAACAACAACCTTCTTTAGTGTGGCACATTTGCTAAAATTGATGAACACATTTTGCAGCATTGCTAGTAATCATGGACTATAGTTTACATTATAGTTTACACTCTATTCTCGCACAATTTTGTAGGTTATAACAAAATACGTAATGGCTTCTTCTGTCATTGCAATGTCATACGGGACAATTCCAGTGTCCCAAAAAATACCCCATGTTTTACTTATTCTTCACTCTCCCTTTCCTCAGAACCTCTGGTGGCCACTACACTTATATCAATGATACAAGTTCTTCCATTGCCAAAATAGTATAAGTCTATAATAGAATAATAATGTCTACTTTAGTTCGTTGTTCATTCCCCAGTCGTGAGAATTTGGGGATGGTGATGCCCACTCTGCTTCTAATTGAGAGTGGGCTTAGGTCCCATGGGGCAGATGGATGGAACAATCTTGCTTGCAGTTGCAGACACTCTCTGTTCCTTAGGATGTATGTTGTCCATCATTTATTTTCTTTTGTCCTGGGTGAGTCCAGTGAATTGGGGAGTAGGTTTTGCCACTCTACTGAGATTCAAAACTCAACTGGGCCATGAACAGACCAAAGATTTAAGTCTTTGGGACTTATATTTAACAAGTATAGTGCTAATCATAGGTTCAAATAAAAGGGGCAGTAGAGCCATGTGTAGAGAACCTATAAATGAGTCTAAGTCTATTACACTGGGGAGCATAAATTCCAGAGTAAGGCCCACCGACAGGGTGCTGACTTCCTGAGTTTATCTGTCCTTCTTAGAGTGTCGGGATATCTCTGTAATTCCCAGGAGCTCTGCTGTTTGGGGAAAGGTTTCCTGAGGCAGTCAATGGCACCCTGCTGAGATGTGCAAAAGTGTAACCTTTGGAATGACCTCAACATACCCTTTGAAGTCTCCTAACCATGAAACATCATTTGTATTTAATATTCGTCCCTTTTGGTCAAAGTCTTTTTCTTAATACATTGTTAATTGGACAGAACAAGTGAACTTGGGATTTCCAGGTCTGTGGTTAAAACTACATTGTTGAGAATGTTCTTTTCACAAATAAGGCAGGACAGGGTTCCTGGCATAGGGTGTCAGGTGTGGGGGGACATATGAGATAGGGTGCATCTGGGACATGCTTCTGTGGAATATCTAAATGCTCATCTTGTAATAGTGCATTATCTCAGTGGAGAGCCACACAATAAACAAGAAAAAATTAGACTCCCATCCAGGGGGGTCCTGCTTTGTTCTCAGTTAGAGGGACAAGAATCCCTTGAGAACATAAGCAGTGCCTAATAAAAGAAAGCAGACCGATATGTCAAGTCCTCAATATTATTGCAAGTAACTATGAGACTGAAAAGCAAAATTGAAATGCAATGGTTATCATAGGTTCCAAAAGGAGGGGGAGGGAAGAAGAGCATAGCTGGAACGTAGGGCACATTTAGGGCATTAGGATTGTTCTACATGATCGTGCAATAATGGATTCAGGCCATTTTATATTTCATCAACACTATATAGATGCATGGTCCAAAAAGTAAACCATAATGAAACCACTGACCATGGATAATAGCAATGCTTTAATATTTGTATACCAATTGTAACAAACGTACCATCTGCATGTAAAATGTAGAAAATGTGAGGGCATGGTATATGGGAATCCTCTATATTTTCTATGTGACTTTTCTGTAACTTAAAACTTCTTTGATGATATAATGGAAAAAATAAGATACCAGGGGAATATATGGAACAAATTCTTATTATAAACAGGAGACAACAGGTATTATAGTAACAAAAGACACAATACAAAAAAAAATTTATATTATTTCAACTTAATTTTTTTTTCATTCTTTACTTGGTATTTTAAAACTATTATTATTTCATTTTTTGTTAATTTCATTTGCTTAATTTGTTGTCTTCATTTTTGGAGAAGTTTCGGATCACAGAAGGGTCACAACTGTGGCAGGGAGGATCACTGGGGCAGGGTGTCGGTGATGGGGAGATGTGTGGGGAGGGGTGCACCTGGGGCTTGCCTCTAAGGCACACGAATATGTTCAAGTGTTCATGCGGCATTGCCTCAATGGGAGGAGACTATAGAATAATTGAAAGAATAGTGAGTTGCCATCCTGGGGAGTCCTACTACAATCTTTAATAGAACGACAAGAATCTCCCAAGTACAAGGGCAGTGCCTAATGAAGGAAGACAGACCATTACACCAGGCTCTTGTAACTCATGATGCTACTTATGAACATTTTCTTGTGTAATTGAAACTTAGGCTAGTTATTATATATTGTCTAAGAGTTACCAACTGAAAGCCCCCTTGTTGCTCAAATGTGGCCTCTCTCTAAGCTAAACTCAGAGTATAAACATACTACCTTCTTTCCAGCTTGGGACACGACTCCTGGGAATGGGCCTCTCTGGCACTGAGGGATTATTGCCCAGCACCAACCAGATATGCTTTTGAAAGCTTGATGTGAATGCTCTTGAAAGCATTTTTCTTCTCAGTATCCTACTTCAGTTCAAGGAAATGGTCTTTCTCTTTTGTACTGACTGTTTTATGACCAGTTTGTCTTAACCCTGGAACTTCCTTAACTTTAAGGACTTGAGACATAAGCAAAGATCCATCTATGTGAAAGTGACAGTTTTGTGCTTCTGACCTCCCTTTAGCCTCTGACCATTTTTCTTAAATTTATGTGTGCCTTTAACATTTTGTTTCCTTTGGTAAAGTTTTGACCAACAGTTTTTGTAGAAAGGATATCCTTATTGAGCCTATAGTTCACTGTATTCACAAATTCTACTATTAGTGTTGCTTAAGTCTAGGTGGAAATAAGCATAGGCAAAAACTTAGACCTCTGCTATTTTAATTTTAAAAATATTTTTTATGTAGTACTACCATTTATAAAACTCTTTTATGTCATTTTCTCACGTAAGCCTTACTACAACAATCCTGAGAAACGTAGGGAAATATTTTCTGTAGATGGAAACCAGGCTCAGTGCAGTTCAGCACCTTTTTTATATGGCCATATAGTTTGTGAATGATGAGCCATGGGTTTGAAATCACTTTTTCCAAATAAATCTATTTTTCCTTCTACAAAATCATGCTGTCTTCAAAATCCATGATTGCAAAAATTGAAATGATGAGTAAAGTTGATTTTGTTAAATGATAGCTTTGAAAAGTGTGAGTTAGCAGGAAAGACTGGGTAAAGTAACATATATTTCATTGGTGAGACCCAGTGAAGAACACTGATGTAAGTATACAAGCAGAAGATATGATTCCATTTTCAAATACAACAAAATCCTGAGAGTAAAAATTAAGTGAAGTTAAACTGTAGAAACATACAAATTGCACTTGTGTTAATGAGTATTGACTGAAGACTAGAGGTATTGGATGATAGGTTACAGTGCAACTAAACAAGTACATTTAGATCATAGGATGCCCCATAACTGCAACTTTTTAGTTCTGTAATTCTCATAATGTTATCTGTACATTAAATAGAGGCTATACACACCCTAGTACTCCTATTCAAGCTAAGTCTTAGCAACTGCCTCTGTGACTTTTCTTGATCAACCTAGTTGCAATATATTATCCTCAGTAATAGACACTAAATCAAATCAACATTTCATTGCTTATGAATACAATAAAAATACAAAGGGACGTCATGAAAAAGAAGCACACAGAGTTACCAAACATTAGCTTATAATTTCCACATTTTACCTGGCAAGTATTTTTAAAAAATGTGTCTAGTGAAACATTTTCAAAATAGTGAGCCACTCGGCAGTCCTTATAATTCATATATTTAAGGATAGATGTTTCATAATAAACTTCCTCATAAGGTACTGATTTTAAATATTGATTGCCCTTCCCTCTGGCAGATTAAATGAAATTTTTGATCACTGAAAGTTTTAAAAATTGCTAGCAATATAAACTCATAAAACTAATTCAAATAAATGTTTGCAGCATCTGCTCTTTTTTCTTCTTATTCCTCCAATACAGATTTGTACATATATATGATCCATTCAAACTCTTTATTGCATAGCAAAAACACAATGTTTTGAAGAGGATGAAGCATCTGGTGCTGTGTTATTTTGGTTAATGTTTTGAGTAGATTTAACAAAATAGGGAAACACTTGGCCCAGTGATTAGGGTGTCCATCTACCACATGGGAGGTCCGCGGTTCAAACCCCGGGCCTCCTTGACCTGTGTGGAGCTGGCCCACATGCAGTGCTGATATGCACAAGGAGTGCCGTGCCACGCAGGGCTGTCCCCCACGTAGGGAAGCCCCATGCACAAGGAGTGCGCACCGTAAGGAGAGCCCCCCAGTGCGAAAGAAAGTGCAGCCTGCCCAGGAAAAGTGCCGCCCACACTTCCCGTGCCGCTGACCTCAACAGAAGCGGACAAAAGAAGTGGACAAAGAAACAAGACGCAGCAAATAGACACAGAGAACAGACAACGGGGGACGGGGGATTAAATAAATAAATAAATCTTTAAAAAAAAAAATGCTATGTCTTTCTAGTCTTCAGGGAATCAACTTATGAAATGATTCTAAGTAACAAAAAGTTGATTTATTTAAAATTATTTGTTCTAATATTCCCATCATACCAAACTTCAGATCTTTATTTTTATTTTTTCAACATTTTAATTTGGTACACTAACCAAATGGTTTTAGTCATCAGTTGTTTATGATCAACATAATAGAGATTATTAGAGTCACTTATTTATTCTTTTATTCATTAGTTCTGATTTTAGTAACTCCTACAATTCAAATTGTGTTTTAGGTTCTGAGAATAGAGTGGTAAATAAGAACTTAGCACTGCTCCCACCAAACTCAAAACGAAAAGAGGAAGTCTGAAATTTCACAATTTCACAGGATATGCTAGCAGTGGATATAAATATGTTCAATGGCATCTAACTTAGACTAAACAATAAGCCAGGAAAGGATCAAGGGGAATGGAGACTTAGGGCACATCTTGAAGTAGGCAGTAAAGCATAGCAGCTCCACTGGACTGTAAAAGTTAGGAGTGACTACACTGAAGGTTGAACATCAAGAAGTGACAGGAACGATCAGTCTAGAACAGGGGTCCAAAACCCACAACCCATGAGCCGGCTGGCTGTTTTTTCACAAAAAGGTTTATTGCTGCACAGCCACATTCACTCATTTATGGTTGGTCTATGGATGTTTTCACACTGCAGTGGCAGATTCGAGGAGTTGAAAGAGTGACTGCAGAAGAGATTTACAGTGTGCCCCTTACAGATAAAGGGTAGGACACATTTCAGGCTTGAGGATGTCTGATACTTACAGTGTCTCTTCCTTGACCAGGAAATGACTTCCTCCCTGTCCTGCTCCCCAGACATCCCTCCCTTAACAGCCTGGCATCTGTAGCTGCTTTAAGTCTGAGCGCAGCCTGCCCTGAGCACATCTTGTTTTGAGGAAAGTGCGCACAGTAAGAGGTTTTCTGTCGCCTGCTCATAAACCCCTGGGACTTGGCCAATTGTGGTGCCTGGTCATCTGTACTCTGTGGAGTGGTTGCCATGGCACAGGCATGCCCGAGTGAATGTCCTGCTGTCCTTGTGGGGTAGATGTAGCTCTCTGAAACCAAGTCCCCTTAGTAAATGCACTAGGACTGACCACCCTAATTGGACTGACCACCCTGGTGTTCGGTGCCTCTTCAGAACCTCAACCGTCTCCGTTACAGGGAAGTCTGAGGCAGTCCCGGCTGGGGCTTCACTTCTTTCAGGGAAAATACTGATGCTGGTTCAGCTGACACGACAGAGCACGCTCTTGTTGCCACAACTGCTGAAGTCTGCCACAGTCACGATAAAAATGTCTACCATAGGAAAGGAAAAGACACAGCTGTGTTCTAATAAACCTTTATTTACAAAATGAGGCAATGAGGCTGGTTTGACGTGTGGGTCATTAGTTTCTATTTTCCTGGTGTAAGAAGTAGCAGTGACTATCTTTACAGAAATGCATTTTACACCAGGTTATTTTTTAAAGAATTATTACCAAATGACTTGATTTTGAACCAGGAAATTTATATGATAAACCCATTATTTAATCACATCTCATGCTTTGATTTTTATTGTTTTTACAAATTCATGCTTTGATTTTTATTATTTTTACAAATTTTATTTACCCAGATTTTTAATTTATTTCTGTTGGTTTTAATACTTAGAAAAATCACCAAAATGAGCATATATTTAAGCTACAGGTAAATTCGTTAATGGCTTTTTCACTCTGGCCTTCTTAGATGTTGTGTCACTTCATTGCTACATATTTCAGGGTGTTTATTCTAAGAACAGGACTATTCTCTAGCATAACCACACTGCAGTTATACTCAGCATATATATCGTTTTCATATTATTACTACTGTAACATAAATGCTAACATTTCCCTAATAATCCCTGTAATTCTTTTATAGTTTTTGAAAATAAGGAACCCATTCAAGGATCATATATTACTTGGCTTTTAAATGTAAAAATTCAATTATTTTTATTAATTAAAATGCACAACCATCACCACAATCCAGTTTTAGAATACCTCACAGGTCCATTTAAGGTTATTTCTTATTGCCAACCCCTGCCCCAGGCAACCCTAAACTGCTTGCTCTCTCTGTCACTCTGCTTTTATTTTTCAGTATTAGCTCATTTGCTAAATGCAGTTATTTTCTCTCCAGCCGCTTTCATTTGGTTTTGAGAATCATCATGTTATTGCATGTAACATTAGGTTCTATCTTTTCCTTCCTAAATAGTTTCCATTGTATGGATATATATTTATTTTTCCATTTCACCAGCTAGTGGACATTTGGATTGTCTCCAAATTGTGGCTGTCATGACTAAAGCAGCTATGAACTTGTTTTGTGCTAGTCTTTATATGTACTTGGTTTTATTTTCCCTTGCATAGATATTTAGATATTTGAAAGTGATTTTTTTTTTTCTCAGTGAGAAGTTGATTTATTGCAAGTGCACAAGCAAGGAACTGGGGTAATTTTCCCCCAAAAGCAGTTCAAAGTGAGAACAGGGCAAGGGATTTATAAGGGTTGAGGATCATATGATGACAGCGTGATGCATTCGTGCCATGTGGGTGAAAGTTCTGGAATTTTTAAAGCGTCTTCTGAGGTTTACATTTTTAAACCTGTGTTTTCTCCTGTACACAAAACTCCTGTGTAATGTCCTGGTTCACAGCTTTTTATCCCAGGGAAGTTACAGATTTCCTGGGCTGTGAGGTGCTCCTGGTGCCTTTCTGTGGTTTTATTGAGAAGTTGTTAGAAGTGAAATTTTAATTTCCCTGAATAATAATGTTGAACTTATTTTGTGTATGTCAGATAATTATAATCACAGATACTGTGTGCTTTAGTATCCTCTTTGAAACAAATGTTTGAAATTATTTGCCCATTTTTAAAAAGGTTTTATTAATATTTTGTAGTAATGATAGCCTCACAGGGAGTTATAAAAATAGTACCGTTCTGTGAACACTTCCTCCAACTTCCAGGAAATTGGCATTAGTTTAACAACTGTTTTGAGCATGATTACAAATATTATTCACTTTCCCACAAATTTTGCATGCAATCATTTGTGAGGTGCTTATGGTCCTCTGCATTTGATCCCAGGTGCATATTTTATAACCGCAATCAAAGATCAAGACACAGAAGTGTTTTATCACAAAAGGAATTCCTGCAGGTCACCCTTCAAAATTGCTTCAGTCTCTGCCTCAGTATTCTGGAAAGCAAAAACATGCTCTCCCTTTCTGTCATTTTGTCATTTAAACAATGCTATATAAATGCCATCATGCTATATGTAACCTTTGGAGATTGGCTTTTCTCAC
The DNA here is from genome assembly GCF_030445035.2 of Dasypus novemcinctus. Taxonomy (NCBI): domain Eukaryota; kingdom Metazoa; phylum Chordata; class Mammalia; order Cingulata; family Dasypodidae; genus Dasypus; species Dasypus novemcinctus. Next base: position 2,697,251 of record NC_080677.1, read on the forward strand.
TAAGCATCATGCCCTTGAGATCCGTCCAAGCTGTTGAATGGATTAATAGTTTGCTCCAATTTATCGCTGAGTAGTATCTCACTGTATGAAGACACTCTGTTATAATCCCTTTGCTTGTTGAAGGATTTTTGGGTTGTGTCCGGTTAAGGGATATTATGAGAAAAGCTTCAATGCACATTCATATACAGGTTTCTGTGTGAACATAAGCTTTCATTTCTCTGGGATAAATGCCAAAGAGTTTCATTTCTGGGCTACACAGCAAATGCATGCTGTGTTTTATGAGGAAAAAAACCCAAAACTGACAAACTGTTTTCTGGAGTGGCTGTATCATTTGGCATTCCCTCCAGCAATGTGTAAAAGATCCAGTTTCTCCACAAATCCTCGCCAGTGTTAATTATTATCAGTATTTTAAAAACTCTAAGGTAATGCTATCACTGTGGTTTTAAAGTGCCTTTGCATTTCTATAATGACAAATATGCTTATCTGCCATCTGTATCTCTTGGGTAAAATGACTTCATTCACGTCTTTTGTCCATTTTCTAACAAGGCTCATTTTTTACCGTTGATTATTGAGAGGTGTTTATATATTCAAAGATAGAAATCTTTGGTCAGCTAAGTAGTATGAAAATACTTTCCTTCAGTCTCTAGCTTGTCTTTTACACTCTAAACAAAGTTTTTCTCAGACCAAATATTAAAATTTTGATTAAGTCCCCTTTATCAATATTATTCTTTTACAGCTAGGACATATAAGAGTTAAGATTCAGACACTAGGACAGGATATTTCAGAATACCACAGTGTTGGTTTCTGTAACTAAGATCTTAACAATGGGTAGATAGATTCTTCTGATTTATTCTTATTTTTAGAATTGTATAGCTATTTTAGTTCATTTGCTTGTCCACATACAAGCAGGACATATTTACCAGAAAGCTTGCAGGGATTTTGAGAGAAATGATGATAAATCTGTGCATCTATTTGGCAGAAGTAACGTCTTTACATTGTTGATTTTCCTATCAGTGAATATGGTATGTGTCTCTTTTTATGTAGATATTATACTCATTTCATCATTGTTTTGATATTTTCACTATACAAGTTCTGTATATGTTTCGTTAGATTTATTTCTAAGTATTTCACTTTTGGAGCTATTTTAAATAATAATGCATTTTTGATTTAGGTTTCCACATGTTCATCCATAGTATATAGAAACAATTAATTTTGTGTATTTAGTTGTTGAACTTGTATCCTGCAACCTTATTGAATTCACTTATTTGTTCTAGGTTTTCTTTCCTTCCATTTATTTTGTAGATATCTTGGGATCTTCTATATAGACCAACAAAGCATCTGCTAATAGGAACAGTTTTATTTCTTCTATGTAATCTGTAGGCAATGTATTTCCTTTTCTTGCCTTATTGCTCTGGCAAGGACTTTCAGTACTGTGATGAATTAGAGTGATAGGATCAGAGATTCCTGCCTTGTTCTGGATATTAGAGGGAAAATATTCAGCCTTTGGCCTTTAAGCATGATACTAGCTATATGTTTATGTAAGTATTCCTTAACAAGTTGAGAAATTTTTCTCTACTCTCAGATTGCCAATAGTTTTTATTATGAATCAGGGTTGAATCAAAGTGTTTTCTGCATCAAATGATATGATCTTGTGCTTTTCTTCTTTAGGCTTGACTATCTAAAATATATACCACTTGGTCATGGTGTAAAATAATTTTGCTGAAGTTGATCTACTGATATTTGATTGGATGTTGCCTCTATGTTTTTGAGAGGTACTGGATTTCAGTTTTCTTTTGTATGTGTGTGCATTCTTTGCCTGGTTATGGTATCAGAGTAACATTGGCTCAGTAAAATGAGTTGACAGTTACTCTCACCTCTTATGTTTTCATGAAGGGACTATGTATAATCAGTGCTAATTTTTTTTAAATGTTTGGTAAAATTTAATTCTTAGTTAGAAGACTATTCAGAATCTCTATCCCCTATAAAGTGAAATTTAGTATATAATGATTTGTATTTTTTAGTATTTGGTCCATTTCATCTAGGTTGTCAAATATATGTATGTAGAGCTATTTATTGTATTTTCTTATTATGTTTTTAATAGCTGGAGGCTCTGTAGTGATATTTCCTATTTCATTTCCTATATTGGTAAGTTTTGTCTTTAATGCTTTAGTCTTTGTTAGTCTTTGTTTATGAATTTTACTCATTTTTTCAAAGAACCACATTTTTGTTTCATTGATATTTTCCATTGTTTTTCCATTTTTATTTTTAATGGTTTCAACTCTTATTTTTGTTATTTTCTTCTTTCTCCTTGTTTTGGGTATATTTCGTTCTTTTTTTGTTTCTAGTTTCTTGAGGTAAATTTTTAGATGATCGATTTGAAATTTTTCCCAGGGTCTAATTTAAGCATTTCATGCCTCTTTTCACTATTTTTTTTTTTAGCTCTGCCCCACTAATTTGGGTATTTGTTTTATTTATTTTATTGCTTTCTATGTATTTTTTCAATGTTTAAATTGTGTTGTTTGATTTTTGATTATTGAGTTTAGGGGTAATTAATGTTTTCAATACACATTTTTTAAGAAAAATAATTTCTAGTAGTGTCACACTTGTTTCTTTTTTTAATGCTGTCTGTTGAAACATTTTTTAAAAATTTTGGTGAATTCTAGGATATTAATATTTTCAGTTATATATCAAATTTTGGTAGTGTGATTAAATAACTCTTTGCCTAACTAACGTTTGTGAAGATTTTCTCATATATATGTATATGTGTGTGTGTGTGTATATATATATATATATATATATTTTCCTATCTAGTTGCATCATCATCTTTTTGGTGCATCACCTTGCTGCTCAGGGGTATTTGTCTCTCTGCATCATTCAGGTCTGAAACAACTTTTTTTTTTTTTTAATTTTTTTACCAGAAGGTCCTGGGGATTAAACCCAGGTCCTCCATATAGTAAATGGGAACTCAATTGCTTGAGCCACAGCTGCTTCCCTCCTATATATTCTTAATTATTTTTATAATTTTATCATTTACACTGAGGCCTATGTTCGAGATGAATATTACTTTTGAGAATGTTTCAAAGTAAAAGTTTAAATGCATCCTTATTTGCACATGGATATTCAATTCTCCCAGCACCAGTTATTTAAAAGACTATCACTATACAATTTCATTTCCTTGGACTATTTACTTTAAATTTTTTTATTATAAATGCACTCTCCAATCAGTTCCTTTGCTTTACAGATCTATCTTTGCAGTAATACCACACTTTCTTGATTATTTTATCCCTAAAATAAGTGTTGGAATCAGGAATGTTCTTCAACTTTATACTTGTTTTTTCTAATTATATTCGTTATTCTGGGTATTTTTGTTTAACTGTGAATTTTAGGTTAACTTATCCTTTTCTCAAAAAAGAAAACATCCTGTTGGCATTTGGTAAGAGTTGCATTACAACTATAAATCAGTAAGGGGGGAATTATAATTTAATAATATTGAGTCTTCCACTCTGAAAATATTGAATGTCTCCCAATTACTCAAATATTTAATTTCTCTCCTTCATGTTTTATAGTTTTATTATGCATGTTTTATACCTTTTTGGTGAAATTTACTTCTGTTTAAATTGTTTCAGTGCTTTTGTGAATGGAATTCTTTTCCTAATTTCATTTTGACTAATCCTTGCTAGTGTTTGGAAATGCAATTGACTTCCTTCATTGTTCTTCAGTTCTTCAAATATGCTAAAGTCATTCATAAATCCTCATAAATCTTATTTGTGGAATATCCAGGCTTATTGCTGCTGCTATTTCTACTTTTGCTAATTTGCCTGTTTTCTTTGTATTATTCTTTGCCTTATTGCCTTGACTGGAACCATGAGAACATGTTGAATAAAAGTCATGCGAGACAACATCCTTTACTTATTCCTGATCTTAGGGGAAAAGCGTTTGGCCTTTTACCAATAAGATGGATGTTACATGTAGATTGCTGTACATGACTTATTCAAATTGAAGAAGTTTAATTCTATCCTTAGTTTATTGTGAGTTTTGATGCTGAATATGTGAAGGAGTTTGTCAATTTTTTTTCTGGCTATTGATATAATAGTGTACAGATTAATTGTGTGTGTTTTTTTTTATGTCAAAGCAATCCAAACTTACAGGAATAAAATTAAATTAATTTTGTCATAAAATTATTTTTGTATGTTGCTAAATTTTGATTTCTCATTTTTTGAGGATTTGTGTGTATGTATACATGTAATATAATGCTTAATAATTTTAATTTTTTGTAAGGACTTTTTAAAATTTGGTTATAGGGTAAGCTGTCTTCATAGATTTAATTGTAATATAATGCCTTCTCTTTTGTTTGCTAAGATAATTTGTAAAGGGTTGTTATTATTTCTCTTTAAATCTTTGATAAAATTCATTAAGGGAAGCTATCTAGGCTTAGATTTTCTTTGTGGGAAGATATCTAGTAATTATTATTTTATGTGTTATTGGTCCATTCAGATTTTCTGTTTAGTTTTTAATCAAATTTTGTTTCCTAGGAATTTGGTAAAGTTGTCTAATTTGTTGGTATCAAACATTTCATTGTACTACCATATAATCCTTTTAATTTCTGTAAGGTTAGTAATGCTTGTTCTTTAATTCCAAATTGTTGATATGGTTGAATTTATATCTGCCATTTTGCTCTGTTTTGTATTTACCTCATTTCTTTTTTTTTTCTCTGTTCCACTTGTACAACTTGTTTGTTTTAAAGAGATATATTTTAGGTTACCATTTTAATTCCTTTACTATTATTACAGTTTTGGTTATTTCTTTATTGTTTGATCTAGAGATTACAGCATGCTTATTATTTTATCAAAATATATATCAGATTAAGACCTAACTTTATTTTGGTAAAATACACAGCTTTGCTATATTATAACTCCATTTCCCTCATTCTTTTGTGCTTTTATTGTTCCATGTGTTACCTCTTTATGCTTTTTAAGCCCATCAATATAGTTTTATAAATATTGTTTAAGGAATTTTCTTTTAAAGCAATTTAGAGAAGAAAAGCTAAAACTATTTAAAGGTCTTCTGTATTTTTTACCTATTTTCTTTACTGATAATTTTATTTCTTTCTGTGGATTTGAGTTATCATGTGACTCCATTTCAGGTCATTTTGATAGACATTTGTTAGTTTTTCATGGAAAGTAGGTCTCCTATCTATGATTTCTGGTGAGTATACAGCTGAGAATCATGTTATTGTTCTCCCGTACATGATGTGTCATTTTTCTCCTGTTGCTGTAAAGATTTTCTTTTTACTGGTTGTTAATTATATGTAGGATGGATCTTTGTGTCAGTCCTATTTGGTGTTCAGTAGACTTCTTTCGATACATAGATTATTGTTTTTTTATCATATTCTGGAAATTTTCAGCAATATTATTTAGACTATGTTTCCATTCTCTTCTCTTTTTTTTTCTTCTCCTTTTGGGTCTTCCATTATGTGTATATTCATATATTTAATGACATCCCAACAATCTTTGAGTTTCTGTCTTATTTCTTCATCCTTCTTTCTTTCCTTCAGATTGGATAATACCTATGATCTGTGTCAAGTTTGCTAATTGTTTCCATTGTCATTTCAGTGTGTTATAGAAATCCTTGAGTGGGTAATTCATTTCATTTTAGTAATACTTTGAATTCCATAATTTTCTTTGGGTCCTTTTTATGATTTTTTTCTCTTAATTGGCATTCTCTGCTTAATAAGTGATTTTTATCAAACTTTCATTTAAATCTTTATTCATGAAATTCATTAATGCTTTGAAATTACATCTAATAGCTGCTTCAATATATTTACTAGTTCTAAAATTAGGGTGCTGTCATGGACATTTGTGATTGCATCTTCTTGCCCCACCCCATTCCTGAGTGTGGCTCACATTTTCTTTTCCTTTGTGCGTTTATTATTTTTTTATATAAAGAGGGGGCTTAGATTCCACATGGATGATAGATGCAATTCTCCTGTTTGCATTTGTAGGCACTCTCAGTTCTCTGGTGTTGTGGTTGACCATCTTCATCTCCTTGTTGGCTGACCTGGTAAATCCAATGAACCAGAGGGTAAGATTTGCAACTCTGCTGAGGATCAGGGCCCAGCTGGCACACGGAAAGTCCAGAAATTCAAGTCTCCTGAGTATATACCAACCCTAACACCAAACACAGGTTCAGTAAAAGTGACAGAAGAAGCATGTGTAGAAAGGTCACATCTGAGTCCAACTCCATCACACTCAGGAACACAAATTTCAAAGTAGGGTCAACTGACACAGCAATGAATTCCAGAGCCATCCTCCATGACCATAGAACTTATGGGTCTCCATAGCTCTCAGGAGAACCAGTACCTAGGGTTGTATTTACTTTGACTTTCTCTGGGGTCCTGCTGAGGCGTGCATAAGTGCGACCCCTGTGATGACCTCCTAACTCTTTTTTGAAGACTCTTAGTCATATAAATTAATTTGTCTATGCCATTTCTCCCTTTTATTCAAGGTCAAAAAGCAGTTTTTGACACATGATCTTACATGTAGGCTGAGATATTCTGCTTGTCTGAGTTGACCCTTTTTTCAAGGTCTTTTTCTAGTTATATCACCAGCTGGTGCTTGGTAGTAATCCCTCAGTGCCAGGAAGGCTCATCCCTGGGAGTGATGTTCCATGCTGGGGGAAAGGTAATGCATTTACATGCTGAGTTTGGCTTAAAGAATGGCCACATTTGAGCAACGTGGAGGCTCTCAGAAAGTAACTTTTAAGCGCCCTGCAGCTCCAGGCCTAGTTCATGTTTCAGGCACACAGGCTCATAAGCATAGTCATCGGTATCACAAGCTCATTGTTGGACCTTCTTTCTTTGTTGATCTTTGCCATTGCACTTGGGGGATTGTTGCTGTTCCACATGAGAATGTGATAGAGCTCCCTTGGCTAGGAACTCAGCACTCCCTCGGTTATTGTTTGTAACTGTAACTACTATGAAAATACTCAACATATATCCAAACATTTTTATGTACCCTATATACATGACCTTGAGAACTCCCTCTCAACCATGTGCCCTCATCAAAAACACCCCACACCAGTGTTTCTCCTCTACCATAGTTGAACCTCTCTGTGGTCCAAAACTTCTTCAAAAATGAACCCTAATATATTGCCAAATTCAAATAATAGTGAAATAGAATATAGTTATGGGTTTAAAGATTAGAAATAAAATATATACTAATTTAGAAAAACTAAAAAATAAATTGGGGTATTGAAAAATGAAAAAATATTATAAAGCTTTGTTTTTGACATTTTGCCTTTCTCACTGCAATAAGTGTTGCCCTGCATGTACAGTGGCAAGTCAATTTCTTTCATTTCTTCCTCAGTGTCTACCTCCTTTCCTTTTTTTTCTAATTTTTAATTTTGTCTTCACAAAAGTTTTAGATCACAGTAACTCTCAATATACAATATAGGGGACTCACGTATATCCAACATCAAACCCTTTTCCACCTTCCCCAGGAATGAGCTTTTTACATGTTGATGTTATATTTGCTGCAACTGATGTGCAGCTATTGAATTATAGCTTTCAAACATGGTTCCATTTTGGTTTACATTATGGTTTATATTTTAGACTGTACAATTTTTTAAATTTGTAGTTACCTTATGTTTGACATTATGGTTTACATTTTAGCCTACAAACTTTAATAAATTTTTGGTATAATTTAACATGCCCTATATCCATCATTGAATGATCTTGTGGAACATTTACATTGCCCCCCAGTTATCCTGATTCCATCTATTCAATACCTCCCTCCCCCTCCCCTCAGGGTCCACAGTGACAATCAGTCTTCATTACTTGAAGCACCAGATTCACAGATACTTGCAACAATGCTGAGGAGTTGGCATTCTAGACTGCCCTTATCCATTGGGAGCCACCAATTCTCTCGAGAGAGACATTTCCCTATGTTTGAGAACATCAGGCCTCCCCAGGATGTGGGTACACCTTCAGCTCATTATATGGGTCTCCATCCAATGATATAATCAACTATGACAAATGAGCACTCACACACTCCCTAGAAGCCTGCCCCTGTGCCAGATGTCTGCCCCCCCCCCCCCGCCCTTAAGCATCTTAAACAGGTAATCATTTCTTATTATATGTTCTTATGAGTTTTCTCAACATTATAATTTCAACCTCATACCAGACAATCTCCCATGTTCAAATGTTCCCGCCCACCTCCCCCCAATTTCTTGGGCCACTGGACCCTTCCTCCCATCCCTAGCCCCCCTCAAGCATACAAAGCCCCACCCAAAGGTATCTCTATGCCCTCATCTTATCTCTTCCCTGTACAAATACTTACCTCCAGCTTATCATAGATTTCACCCATTCAGGCATCAGCTCGCAGCCTTCTTCTTTTCCCCAGCTTTCTTTAAGACTCTTATCCAGTCTCTAGCTCTCTGAGACAGCTTGGTTTACTTATTTCATATCCAGGAGGTCATGTAGTATTTGTCCTTCAATGCCTGGCTTGCTTCACTCAACATAAGGTCCTCAAGATTCATCCATGCTATCCCATGTGTTTGTACTGTATTCAATCTTATAGTTGAGTAATATCCAATTGTATGTATATATCACATTTTATTTATTCATTTATCTGTTGATGGACATTTGGGTTGATTCTAACTTTTGGCAATAGTGAATGATTCTGCTATGAACATTGGTGTGCATATATCGGTTTCTTTACTTGTTTTCAGTTCTTTTGAGTATATACCCAGCAGTGGAATTGCTGGGTCATATGGCAAATCTATAGCTAGTTTATTGAGAATTTGCCAAACTGTCCTCTAGAATGGCTGGATCCTTCTCCATTCCCACAAGCAGTGGATGAGTGTTCCCATTCCTCCACATCCTCTCCAACACTTGTAGTCTTCTGTTTTTTTTTGATAGCCATCAGTCTCACGGGAGTAAGATGGCATCTCATTGTAGTTTTGATTTGCATTTCTCTAATAGCTAGTGATTTGAGCATTTTTTCATGTGTTTTTAGCCACCTGTATTTCTTCTTTTGAGAAGCGTCTGTTGAAATCTCTTGTCCTTTTTTAAAATGGGTTGTCTTTTTATTTTCAAGATATAGGAGTTCTTTATACATGCAGGATATAAATCTCCTATCAGATATATGGTTACCAAATATTTTCTCCCATTGGGTATGCTGTCTTTTCATTTTCTTGACCTTTGAGATGCAAAAGTCTTTAATTTTGAGGAAGTTCCATTTATCTATTTCTTCTTTTGCATCTTGTGCTTTGGGTGTGAAGTTCATGAAGCCATTTCCTATTACAAGTTCCTGTAGATGCTTCCCTACATTTTTTTCCAAAGTCTTTATGGTCTTGGCTCTATGTTTAGGTCTTTGATCCATCTTGATTTGATTTTTGTATAAGGTGGGAGATGGTAATCCTCTTTCATTCTTTTGCTTATTGATATCCAGTTTTCCAGGCACCATTTGTTGAAGAGGCCAATCTCTCCCAGTTGAGTGGGCTTGGTGGTCTTTAGGATATCAAATGACTGGATATGTGAGTATGTATATCAGAACTCTCAATTCATTTCCATTGGTGAGTGTGTCTATCCTTGTGCCAATACCATGCCGTTTTCACTACTGCAGCATTGTAGTATGTTTTGAAGTCAGGTAGTGTGATTCCTCCAATTTTGGTTTTCTTTTTCAATACGTCTGTGGCTATTTGGGGCCCCTTTCCATTCCAAATAAATTTCATAGTTAGTTTTTCTAGTTCATTTAAAAATGCTATATTGATTTTTATTAGGATTTCATTGAATCTGTAGATCAGTTTTGGATAAGATAGACATTTTAATAATAATAGTCTCCTTATCCAAGAACAGGGAATATTCTTCCATTTATTTAAGCTTTCTTTGATTTGTATTATGTGGTTTTCTGTGTATAAGTCTTACTTATCTTTAGTTAAAATTATTCCTAGGTATTTGATTTTTTAATTTACTATTGTAAATGGTATTTGTTTCTTGATTTTCTCCTGAGCCTGCTCATTATTGGTGTACAGAAATGTTACTTATTTTTGCACATTGATCTAATATCCTTTACTGAACTCATTTATAAGTTCCAGAAGCTTTGTTGTAGACTTCTCAGGGCTTTCTATGTATAGGATCATATCATCTGCAAATAGTGAAATTTTGACTTCTTCCTTTCCAATTTGGATGTCTTTTATGTCTGGTTCTTGCCTCAGTGGTTGAGCAAGTACTTCTAGCACAATGTTAAATAGAAGGGGTGATAATGGGCATCCTTTTCTTGTTTCTGATCTTAGAGGGAAAGATTTTAGGATTTCATTATTGTAAATGATGTTACCTGTGGATTTTTCATATATAGCCTTTATGATGTTCAGAAAGTTTCCTTCTATTCCTATCTTTTGCAGTTTTTTTATCAAGAAAGGGTGTTGTATTTTGTCAAATGCTTTTTCTGCATCTATTGATATGATCATGTGATTTTTTTCCCCTTCAATTTGTTTATGTGGTGTATTAAATTGATTTTCTTATGTTGAACCATCCTTGCATACCAGGAATGAAACCCACTTAATCATGGTGTATAATTTGTTTAATGTGTTGTTGAATATAATTAGCAAGTATTTTGTTGAGGATTTCACATCTAAGTTCATTAGAGAGATTGGTCTCCAATATTCCTTTCTTGTGGTGTCTTTGTTTGGCTTAGGTACTCGGGTAATGTTGGCATCATAGAATGAATTAGGTAATTCTCTTTCTGTTTTGATTATTTGGAGGAGTTTAAGCAAGATTGGTGTTAGTTCTTTCCTGAATGTTTGGTAAAATTCATCTGTGAAACCATCTGGCGCAGGGCTCTTCTTAGTTGGGAGGTTTTTAATGACTGATTCGATCTCTTTACTTGTGATTGGTTTGTTGAGATCATCAGTTTCTTCTTTTGTCAATGTAGGCATGTAGGTGTTTCTAGGAACTTTTCCATTGCCTCTAAATTGTACTTCTTGTTGGAATATAGTCTTTCAAAGTATCTGCTTATGATAGTCTTTATTTCTGTGGGGTCAGTGGTGATATCCCCTTTCTCATTTCTTATTTTGTGTATTTTCATCTTCTCTTTTTTTCTTTGTAAGTCTAGCTAAGGGTTTATCAATTTTATTGATCTTCTCAAAGAATCAGCTCTTGGATTTGTTTTCTTTTCTAGTGCTTTCTTATTTTCTATTTCATTTAATTCTGTCTGATCTTTGTTCTTTCTTTTTTCTTCTTCCTTTGTGTTTAGTTTGTTGGTTTTTTTTACTAATTCCTCCAAGAGTGCAGTTAATTATTCAATTTCAGCTCTTTCTTCTTTTTTGATGTATGAATTTATGGCTATAAATTTCCCTCTCAGTACATGTTTTGCTGCATCCCATAAGTTTTGATATGTTGTGTTATCATTTTCATTAGTTTCAAGGTAGTTATTGATTTCTTTGAGATTTCCTCCTTGACCCACTATTTTTCTAGAGTGCATTGTATAACTTCCTTATCTTGGTGCCAAATCTGGGTCTCTGGCCCTTTCAGATTTCCAGCTTTATTCCACTGTGGTCAGAGAAATTGTTTTGTAAGATTTCAATCTTTCTGAATTTGTTGAGAATTTTTCTGTCCAGCATATGGTCTATCTTGGAGAATGATCCATGTGCACTTGAGAAGAACGTTTGTCCTACTCTATTTGGGTGTAATGTTCTGTAAATATCTATTAGGTCTAGATCCTCTAATAGATTGTTCAAAGTTTTTGTTTCTTTATTGATTCTCTTTTGAGATATTCTGCCCAATGAGATAGTGGTGTATTAAAGCCCCCACTATAATTGTAGAGGCATCTATTCCTTCACTTATTTTTTCCAGTGTTTGTGTCATGTGTTTGGAGGCAACATTGTTAGGAGCAGAAATGTTTATGATTTTCTTTCTTTTTGAAAAATTATCCCTTTCACTAATATGTAGCATGTCCATCTTTGTCTCTCACAATTTTTTTGCATTTAAAGTCTATTTTGTCTGATATTAATATAGCTACCCCTGCCCTTTTTTGATTATTGTATGCCTGTAAGATTGTTTCACAGCCATTCACTTTCAACCTTCTTGAATCCCTGGGTCTAAGATGTGTTTCTTGTGGACAACATATAGATGGGTCATATTTCCTTATCCAGACTTCCAATCTGCATCTCTTAACAAGTGAGTGTAATCCAATGACATTCAGTGTTATTATTTTCAAGGATTTACTTTTATCAGCCATATTTCCTTTGGATTTGTGTTTGTCATATTTTGTTTGATTTTTTTACTCTTTTCGCCTTTTTAGTTGTTCTCACAGTCTCCTCCAACTCTTTCTCTCCTGTTTTTTACATTCCTCCCACAGAACTTCCTTTAGTATTTCTTGAAGGGCAGGTTTCTTTTTGGCATACTGTCTTAGTTTCTGTTTATCTGTATATATATATATTTTTTAAAGATTTATTTTTATTTATTTAGTTCCCCTCCCCTCCCCCGGTTGTCTGTTTTCTGTGTCTTTTTGCTGCGTCTTATTTCTTTGTCCGCTTCTGTTGTTGTCAGCGCACGGGAAGTGTGGGCGGCGCCATTCCTCGAGGCAGGCTGCTCCCTCCTTCGTGCTGGGCGGCTCTCCTTATGGATGCACTCCTTGTGCGTGGGCTCCCCTACGCGGGAGACACCCCTGTGTAGCACGGCACTCCTTGCGCGCATCAGCACTGCGCATGGGCCAGCTCCACATGGGTCAAGGAGGCCTGGGGCTTGAACCGTGGACCTCCCATGTGGTAGACGGACACCCTAACCACTGGGCCAAAGTCCGTTTCCCTGTACATATTTTTTAACTCTCCATCTTTTTTGAATGCTAGCTTTGCTCGATAGAGTATTCTTGGTTGGAAAATTTTTTCTTTTAGTACCTTGACTATGTCATATCACTGCCTTCTCACCTCCATGGTTTCAGATGAGAAATTTTGGCACTTAATTTTATGGAGTCTCTTTTGTATATGATGGTTCTCTTTTCTCTTGCTGCTTTTAGTATTTTCTCTTTGCCTTGAGTATTGGATAACTAGACAAGTATATGTCTTGGGGTAGGCCCATAGGAATTTATGCTCTTTGGGGTGTATTGTGCTTCCTGGACATGTACATCCATCTACCTCAATAGGTTTGGGAAATTTTCAGCCATTATTTCCTCCAACACCCCCTCTGTCCACTTTCTCTTCTCTTCTCCTTCTGGAATGCTTATAAATCATATGTTTGTGTGTTTTGCTTGTCATTCACGTCCCTAAGTTCCTGCTGGAATTTTTCTATCTTTTAATCAATCAATTCTACTATCTGTTTGATTTCAGATGTACTGTCCTCCACATCACTAATTCTTTCCTCTGCCTGTTCAAATCTGCAGTTATTTGCTGAGAGTGTATTTTTGATTTTTTGAATTGTGTTGTTCATCATCATTATACCCATTATCTTTTTGTGTATGTTTACAATTTCTTCTGTATGCTTTCCAAGTGTTTCTTAATATCCTTAATCTCTTCCTTCACTTCATTAAATTAGTGCATGATATATGTTTTGAGAGCTTGATTAGTTGTTCAATGTTCTGCTCCTCTTCCTGGCTTTTACTTTGTTCATTTAATTGGGGCATATTTTCCTGATTATCAGTGTGGTTGTATTTTTTTGTTGCTGTCTCTTCATCATTTTATCTTAATAGGTTTATTGAGTTGATTAGCTTCTTATTCTAGTCTCAGGAGGTTTAATTGTTTTTGCATGTGTGTTAAGTCTTCTCTTTGTCACTTTATTCTTCTTATTCTGTTTCCTTTTTTTTTTTTTTTTGGGTAAGTTCTCTTGAAGGAAAATATTAGTCAGAGAAAGCAAAAGAGGTAAGAAAAGAAAAGTATAATAGTAGTATTGATAGTAAATGCTAGCAGAAGAACCATGGGAGATCTAGGAGAATGGATATTAAACTCATAAGCTGTGTAGATTTAAAACAGCAATAAAAGTTTAGTACCTATAATGAGATAGTAAACTGAATATGAGGTGGAATATAGCATGAATTAAAAGGCCAGTATGGTCAAGAGAGAGGGAAAGGGAAAAGAAAGGACAATAATATAAAGAGTGACTAAAAGATAGAAAACAGAATGGAGGTATTAGAAATAAAAAGTTAGAATAATTGGGGGCTAAACAAAGAGAGGTGGAATGTAAGAGAAGCAATAAACAATGGAGGATAGAAAGATGTAAAGGAATGGGGATAACATTGGTAGCCAAAATCAGTACACACAGAAAAGAGGAAATCGAGGATGAGGAAACACAGCAAATAAGAAACACTCCCTACAGCACCTAATAGAAAAAAAGAAAAAAGGGGAAAAAAAGTAAGTGGGGAAAAAAAGTAAGCAAGAAAAAAAAAGAAAGAAAAAAGGGCTATGGGGGGGGGATAGAGAGGAAGGAAAAAATAAGAAAACAAACCAACAAAAAGACCAGACAAGGCTTCAAGCAAGGGATCCTCTTTGCAGTTAAATATACCACTTAGCAGTCTGATCTTCCCCCTTTCTCCCTTCCTCACTTCACTCTCTCCCAGGGCAGCAGGAAGGTTGTGTGAAGGGTCCCATAGGAGACTCAAACAGGTCCCTGGTGAACCAACTCACCACAGAAAATAATGACTCAGTTTCTTGAGAGAGAGCACCCACACCTTGCCAGGAACCCTAAATATGCTATTGGAAGCCTACAAAGCACATTCTACTGTCCCTCTCCCTTAGGTGTGCTAAGGAAGGCTAGTTAATTTTCCGACTCCACCTTCTTCCTGACCAATTTTCCTATCCCAGGGTGTTTAGGTAAATCATGCTCTCTCAGCAGAATTGCTTGTCTTTTCTTCCTAGGCTTTCCCCAAGCCTGCTGGTATGCTCCTCCAAGCTCAAAAAAAAAAAAAAAAAGAGGGGGGGGGAACCAGAAAATTGAACCTGCACTCTTCAGGTCCCTATGCACCTCCCACCAAAACCCTCCTACTCCTGGAGTTAGTCCAGGACAGGAGGGCTAGGGGATTTCCCCATTTTGGGGAGTGCTGGACCTAGGAAACAGAAGCTTAGGATATTGCAGACTTGGGGTATGTGGGCCTGTGCAATGGTGTTTACGGAGGTTCAGGGAACATGGGCTTGGGGATCATGTATTTGGGGAACACAGGGCTTGGGAATGCTGCCATGTGACAGACAGTTGTCAGGGAAAGCTGCAGCCCTCTGCCTTACAGGGAAGGGTTTGCCTTCCTATAACTTCTGACTTCAGTGTTAGAAATCCACAATTATACCTTGAGCAAGCAATACATTTGTCACGGTCTCTCCAGATCGACGTCCAGACACCTCCGACTTTGTAGGTTCCTGAAACAGCCTGCTCCAGCGAGGTTTTCACCCGACTCAGGTGGTCCTTTGTAGGAGAGATTATGAGGGTGTACTCACTCAGATGCTATTTGCCCTGCCTCCCTCTATGTTTCATTTAATTTTCTGAAAATTTATTTTCCTCCATACTGGAATATTTCCTTGGTGTTTCTACAATTTTCATGACTGTATAAGCTTTGTGTTCTGGTATAACAAATTGTCATATAAATATAACACCTTAAAATAATATCTCACAGTCTCTGTAGGTCAGAAGTCTGGGCACGGAGTAGCTAGGCTTTCTGCTCAGGGTCTGACAAGGCTAAAATCACAATGTTGGCTCATCTTTGCTTTGATCTTGAGGTTAGGAACCTCTTTCAAGCTCCAACTCATTCTTGTTGGCAGAATCTAGTTGCTTGGTTATAGGAGTGAGGTTCCTGCTTCCATACTTCCTGTCAACCAGGGGTTACTTTCTGTTCCTGGAGACCAGCTTCAAGTCTTAGTCAAGTGGCTATCTCTTGACATGTTAGCTTACTTCTTCATAGTCACCAGGAGCATCTCTCCTTCAAAGTCATTAACTGAGGATAATTGTCACTTTGAGTAACTCAGTATCAACTGATTTGGGCCCTTACATCTGCAAAATTCTTCTTTGCCATGTTCTGTTGGACAGAAACAAATGACAAGTTCTGCCTGCACTCAGTGGGAGGGGTTATTCTAGCCTATGACTCATTGGGGTTTACCTTAGGGTATGCTGGCCAAAACGATCTTGAAACTTTTCATGATTACAACTTTATTCTGGGTTTTTCTGCATTTCTCATGATTTGGGTCATGTATCTTTGGCAGCGAATCCACATTGTATCCTACCTTGCCAGCCAAGCTCAATTTGTCCCTTTACTGATGCTACTGACTTTGATCCCTTAAGACAGTTATCTGCCAACATTTCCCACTATGTAATGTTGCTCTTTTTCTCTATGTAATTGATAAGACTTTACTATAGGTATCTAGAAATTAGGTATCAAAACTATAGTAGTACATTGATACCCTTTGTTAACTTGTTCTGGGAAGTGTGATGAGTACCAAAAATGAAAAATACTGAATTTTTCCCATAAAGAATAATGAAAATAAATTTAATGTGTTCCCAAACCAAAGACAATGTATATTTTTAAAGCAATATGTAAAAATGACAGGGTTTTATATCATTACTTTACATGAGAAATAAACCTAAAAATAAGTACTTAGATTAAATAAAATAAAAACTTCACTTTACCTGTACTGAGAAGAGTCCATGGGATGGTGGAGAGGAAAGTGATGAGGAGAGGTCACATGGAGTGTTGCTTGGAAAGAGAGCCCCCCTCCAAAAGAACATTGGGCACTTGCACTTCAGGTGTTCTTTTTCTTTTCTGCCTTTTCTCAACTTCCACCATAGGTTCTGACACATTTTTTTGTCATCTTCACTCAAAACTTAGCCAATGAGGACTGTTTCTGCCTTCTTTTCAGAATTCCTCAAAAGTGTGAAATTCTTTAGTTATTCAATAAATTTACATTTCTGCTTGGCAGAACTTTGTCCAGATGGTGCTTCTCCACAAAGTTTTGAACTTCTGACCATTTTGCACACATTTCTTTTAACAAGGAACTGGAGACATCTTCCCTTATCTCCTCCTCACCTGAAGAAATCTCGTCAGCCACCTCTTGTTGTTCCTTCTGTAGTTCCTGCAGCTCCTCAGTGCTGAGTTCTTCATGAAGTCTTTCCACTAACTCCTCAACATTGGCAACATTGACCTCTGGACCCATGGCTTGGTCCAAAGATACAATATCCTGTACAACTGTACCCTCTGTACCTGCAGGCTTTGGGTCAGCCTCAAACCCTTCAATGTCTCTCTGAGTCACAGCTTCTGGCCACAGATTCTTCCCTGCCAAGTTCATTGTCCTATGAGACTTCATTCCAGACCTTACCAATAAGGTTCAGGGAGTGCAGGACACTACAATGCTCCTTCCAGAATTCTCTGAGGGTCAAGTGGGTGTCAGAGGTGATCTCAGAGCACCTCTGGAAAAGTGCCTTGGTGGACAACTTTTTGAAGTTTGAAATGACCTGCTTGTCCATGGGCTGAATGAGAGGAGTAGTGTTGGGCGGTGGGGGACAGGGACCTTACAAGGATGAGGCTGAACTCCTCCAGAAGTCATCCTCCAAGCCTGGAGGGTGGGCAGGTGCATTGCCCAAAGGCAGGAGAGCTTTCAGAGGCAAATCTTTCTCCAGCAATTATTTTTTTTTCAGCGAGGGCCCAAAAACTTCAGTTACCCACTTTGAAAAATTACCTCAGGCCCCAAGCTTTGCTGTTTGCCCTCCACATCACATGGAGTTTGCTTTTTATGACATCATGCTTAAAAACTCTCATGTTTGCACTATGAAAGACTAGTCGAAGCTTGAGTTAAAGTCCCCACTAGCATTCCCACACAACAGTAGTGTGAGCCTGTCCTTCATTGGTTTGTGGCCTGGCAATGCCTCCTCCTCTTGTGTGATGTAGATCCTACTCTGCCTTTTTTTCTCCCCCCAAAAAACTCCAGTCTCATCACACTTAAAAACTTTGTGGGGAATAAAATCCTCAGGCTCTACGTAGTCTTGAAATTCACTGATGTATTCAACAGAAGCCTTTTATTAGCACTTGCTGCCTTGCTGTGCCTCACAACACTATGGATGCCAGTCCTCTTTTTAAAATTATGAAATCGCTGGCATTAATAACTTTAGCACTCTTTTTTATCACTCGGTTGATATTGTTTTTCAGAAGATCGACATGCAACGCTTCCTCTTTTTCACATATCATGACTTCCAATACACTGTCACCCACTAAATACTTCTCATTTACCCAAATTAATAACAGCTTTTCAACTTCCTTGAGTGTTTGGGAATGCTGCTTTGTTACTACTTTAAGTCCTGTCACAACATCAGCCTTTTTAACACTTCCTTGTTCTCAGTGATGGTGGAGACCGGTCTTCTAGGCATACCATATTCCCTAGCAAGATCAGTAATGCAAATATTGCTCTTATAATTGCCTATTGTTTCTTTTTTTGCTCAATGGTGGTACGAAGTAATTTTCTTTTCTGCTCAGTGCTCTCACTACTCATTTTCTTAGGACTTTGGTAATAAAAAGACCACAAAAATACACAAAATGACCACAGAAGCTAAGACTGAAATGGGATGTGCTTCGGGCAAGACCTACTGTGTGACTAATGTGTAACCCTTTGTTTTGGCTGGAAAAGGTAGTGAGTCATGAGGCAACTGACACTGACAAGTTCTAACTTGCGTATCAAGTACCAAAGTAATGACGAGTACAAGGTCAACATTTTTGCACCAAAATGAGTCGAGCACCAAATTCAATGAGATTCAAAGCAGTCTGGTACCAAGGTATGACTGTATTCCCCATCAAACTGTTAATTTATTAATTAATTTTATCAGTATGGACCCATGGATTTCTATTTTATCAATTGTATGTAATTATATTTATTTTAATGCACTAATTATTCTAGATTTGACCCTTTTTCTGGTTTATGTATCTCCTTGATATGTCAATTATTCAATAAGCAACATTCAATTTATGGCACGATAAAATATTTCAGACTCATCTTGGGCTTTTCCAGCCCCAAACATGGAATACTACTTTTTACATAGTGCCCTGGTTTTTTCTAGTGGGCAATGGTATTTAGCAATCAGCCTCTGGGTGATAGGTGTTCATTGCTTCAGTGCCTGTCAGTGAATGGAGATAGAGAATGTCTGCCTTTATGTTTACTTCTATATTTTTAAATACAGTTTTATGACATAAAAATTTAGGTTCACACTTATGTCTCCAATTCCAAAGCAAGAATTTTTTCTTATATCATCATTTTCTTTTTGCTGTTTGAATGTTTCTTGTTGGTTCATTTTGTCATGCAAAAATTTATTGACATATTTACTTTTATATATTTTATATGCTATTGCTTGTGGATTTCAAGTAATATTTACATCTTTTGTATTAATCAGGCTATCAAACAATTCTCCATTGTTTTGTTTGGTACAGTATGCTTTTATTTTTATAATTAGATATATCCATTTAGACTATTATATTATGTGTTGAAATTAATGATATATATTTTCCAGTGGCTTTCCCGTTGTACCAACCACATTTATTAAGATTTTTTGAGATGCTTTGTTTATTAAATACTAAATTTATTATGTTTTCTTTATATATTTATTTGATAAATAAATCTTGTTTGATTTATTTACAGGTATATTATCTGTGTATCATATTGTAGATTAAGTTCCTCTTTCACTATATTTTCTAAAAGATCCTTATTTATGAATATAAAGACTATTGAGTTTTATGTATTACGTTTATATTGCTCCTTTCTGATTTTTTTTTACTTGAGCTAGGTTTATCATTGATATAATTTATCATTGATTTTCTAGAGTTTTCTACATTTGCTACACTATAATGTGCACATAGAGTTACTTTTACAGTTTTACATGGTTCTATTCTATCTTTAATTGTTTTTGCTTTATCTAATTTAATGAAGTAACATCTCCATCACAATATTGAAAGTACTAGGAATAGGGGATATGTTTGCCTAGATTCTAACTTTAGTAGGAATAATTCTAGTATTTCCTTTATATAAGATGATGTCAATGTGTGTGTGTGTATGTGTGTGTGTCTGGAGAGAAAGAAAGTGAGAAACAGAGTTAAAGAAGTATCTAAGGATCTATTGATATTGATTCTTATTTTATTTGGTGGTTTACTCGAGAATGGATATTGAATTTTAACAGTGTCCTTTATAATCTCCTGATGATAGGAATTTGAATTCTTATCCTCTTCATATAATTTTTTTTCTTTAGATCTGCTAATGTGGTAAATTATGTTAATAAATGCTGGCACATAGAACCATCTCTAAATTCATGCCATAAATACCATTTATCATGTTATACACTTCAAAAATGTGGTTGTGGATTCCCTTTGCTAACATTTTATTTTTAATTTTTTACTTAAACTCTTATTCTTAAATTACTTTGGACTTGATCGATAGTTTGAAGATCTAATTACCATGGCAGCTTTAAATCAGATTATTCAAGTGCCCAATAACTACTTTGAAAATCTTTTTATGATCTTTTTATTAATAAAAATAAAACATATGTAATTCTTCTTTTTGAAATAATGAATGGTTCTAAAATTTTTGTGGTGATGAATGTACAGCATTGTGATTATATAAAAGCCATTGGCTATACATTGTGCATAGATCATATGGTATTTGAATATATCTCAATAAAACTGTTTAATAAATAAATAAATAATTGTGCAAGAATAACCAGAAATAGCAGCTATGTACAGCAGGGGAAACAAAGAGAGATTGAGAGGTAAAGAATTTTCTTGTATATTTGTCTGTTTTTTGTTTATTACTATTATTGAAATAATGAAAATGCTTTAATAATGATTAAAGTGATGAATGCACAACTATGTGATTATATCAAATACCATACATTGTACGCTTTGGAAGAATTGTATGCTTTATGAATACGTAACAATAAAGTCGATTTGTTAAAAGATATGCATAAAATCATACTGCAAGTTAACAGAATAGAAATTATTATGGGTTTACTTAAAAATCTATGCTTACCTTACTATGATCATTTTCAAAAAAGTGTCAGTAGATTTTATACTATGCCCACCAGAGTGCCAGAATTTGAGTATAAGTAATTTTAAAGTGAATTATTTGAGAATTTGATTTGTCTTATTTGTGAACAGCATGATGTGATGCTTAAAGGGTAGGAGATTATTCAAAAAATAATCATGCCAGTCTAAATTAATTTCCCCTTTCTAAAGCCAGCTACACCAAGGGTGATTTGGTAGAAAGTGAAATAAATGTTACATATTTTAATGCCAAAAAGAATTTTAAGAAAGCCAAATCCAATAAAAATTTTGTCTCCTAAGGAATCAAGGTCAGTTTTGAGAGGCTTTCTTGAGGAGCTAGGGGCTCTGTTCTCTGCCTTCCCTTACTCTGCAGCTTTCAGAGCCATACTTTCTAATAAGAAAGTATTAGCATTAGACTATGATGAAGAACGATATGGATAAATGAAAAAAAAGATGAAATAAACTTTCCAAATTCCAGTGTGATTTTGAATTTAAAAAATTAAATTCAAATATTAGAAGATAAATTGATTTATCTTATTTAGGGAGTGACCTTGAGCTTGTACCATGAAGCTTGTACTCCAATGAAAGGTATTTTAAATATTCACCAGTCCATTTTTATGATGGGGTGTGCTACTATTGCTATTAGAAACAAACAAGTTTAGAATGAATTAAAAGTATTGAATAAAACGGACATAGACATATTAGATAGAGATAGTTCATAGAAAATTGATCAGATGAATTACAAGGAAATTCAATTTATGAGAAATGTTTGAGCGAATATATAAATGATTTAAGGGGGATGTGATATCTGCTTTCAAATATCTAAATAACCCTCATACAGACAAGGGTCAGACTTTATTGTTTTGTTTCAGAGGATAGCTTGGACCAGGACTTAAAAGAAAAGTCCTTTCATTTACCAAGTGTTTAATATTTGCCAGTCCTTGATAATTTCTTTATGGGCCTCCCATATTTATGCCCACAAGCTACCTGTGACAAGCATAATTATTACTAATGAATTAATTTCCATTCCAAGCTTCACTAATTACTTTTCCCTATTTTTTGGCTCCATTGTGTATTCTCTTCATTCTATTATATATTTAGGTTTGTTCATACTCTGTATCAAAGTGGTAAAACTAAAACAAGTTTTGTTTTGGCATGCCAGTTTAGTACATGTTTTAAAATGGTGTGTGTGTATTTTTTCCTGTCAATTGTGTGTGTGTGTGAGTACATATGTGTAAGATAGCAATAGCATAAAATGGAAATGGGAGTGTGAATTAGTGCAAATTTTCTGCTGTTCATTTTGACAATCTCAATAAAACATATCTTAAATCTAAGATATAGAAAGTAATTCATATACTATCATATTCCTTATGCTATTATTTATAATAAAAATTTTAAAACCATGAATATCTCTAAATATCTCTATATAGGCATAGCTAAGAGAATCATGGTACCCGTTTAGAACAGTTTATTGTAAAACCAATGAAAATGATTACTACCTGAGAAGTTCTAGTCCAATGGAAAATGGTTATACTAAAACATAAATTTAAAAAGAAGATGATAAAATTAAACATCATCACTCCAGCTATGTAAAATATGGAGATTAAAATTTTTGTGACAATACATTATGAAAAGTTAACACTAAATGTGTATATGTTTTGTAATTATATAGTTTCTTTTCTTTGTTGCATTTTTAATATTCAAACTACTTTCAGAAGAATATTTTTTTAAATTATAAAATAAGAAATATAAATTCCTCTTAAGGAATAGAAACAAATACTCTTTCCTGGATACATTCAAAGACAGATGCCCAAAACTAAAGCTCATTTAAACAGGAAAATTGATTATCTTATTTACATGTCTAAAAATTTAACCATACAAAGCAAGAGTGAGATATGGTATGAAATAAAATGACAAATAGCCAGCAATATTTATGCACAGTAGCATTCTCTACAATCCCTAAAATGACGATGGATTTATACACGCACTGATGCCCTGAATGTAGTAAAGCCTCCCTAAGTCACCACCTGCTGCATACCAGAGTGTAGCATGAATTCCACTAGAGACGTAGGAATTGGCTTTGTTGGGGAATGAGGGAACTGGGTCAGGACCAGTCAGAGAAGAGGAAGCACAAGTTTCCCATCCTTCCCCAATTCCAAATTGACAAGAAGGGTTGTCTGCAGAAACCAAAGTTCCAATGTAGCAAAGTTGAACATTTCCCCTTGCTAGGGGCATTGTCCCTACGTTTTTCAGAAGGTAGTGGTGAGGTATTTTAAATATTCTTCTTTGGGGGAATGATCAGGTTTCTTTGGTAGCTGGTAGTCTGGATTTTAGTGACAACTATTCATTAGAGCATCATCACAGCACCTGCAAATCTTACAGTCATGAGCTGTTACATCAGCCCATGGGAGAAGAAGCCACAGCTGGCAAGGGAAGGTGAGTTTGGATACATCACTTCTCGAGGTATTGATCTCAGGTAGCTTTTAGCCCCAAAAACCCAAAGAGAGCTTCCTGCTCATTCCACCAGAGCTGATAAGGAAAATATTTCAGAGAAGCTAAACTCTGAAAACACAGTTCTGTTTGTGAACATGTAAGTAAATAAATCACAAAATAATTGTCCTGAATAGTCCATCGAGGCTGTTCCATTTAGGGTTGGTGAATGCTTAGGAAGACTAGAAAAGTATTGAAGATGGACAGAAGCAGCACCTAGCTTCTATAATGCAAATAAACTAATACAGCATGACATCAGGCTGGCAAACCAGGCCCTGGTATACAAGCGTTACTAGTGCCTTCAGCACCCTGTACATACTACCTTCCAGAGTTTCCTGCAGTGCAGAGAACAGTATGTCATCTGCCTAAGACAACTAGCCAGTTCCCTGATATAAAGAAGCAAGAGTACAGAAGAGAAGAAAAGCTACCCGAATGCAAGTGAATATGTGATGAAGAAATGGGATGAGAGGAGGAGGCTGTATATTACCTGATTAGAAGGAACATATAAACATTTAAGAATTCAGCTGTTTGTAAGGTGGCAAAGCCCACCCACCAAAGACCACCAGAAACACACCTGTAGGCAAAAAATAAAAATAAAAATAGATTGGCTTAGCTGGTTGCAATATGAAAACTTAGAGGAATCTCAGTAAGGGAGAGTCAGGAGGAGATTCTTATTTGTTTTAGGTTGGGTTAGGTGAGTCAAAGGAGGGATTAGGATTACGGCCCAGTACTGAATTGGATGCTGTCAAGATGCAGGACAATTCTGTGACTGACTATAGTATCTTAACAGTTTTTATTAGAAGGTAGGGAGATCAATGTAAGGCTTAGAGTTGGCACTGATAAAACAGCAATAATCACTCCAAGCAGGATGATATATGAAGAGGATGATTACTCATGTTTTTGTGTGCTTGAAGAATGATTTTATCAATGATTTGTTCTGAGTGTTTTTCAGGTTCTGTTAAGAGTATTCTATTTCATTGTCATCAGGACTCTTCGTTTCTCAAAATGACTACCTCTCTGAGTTCCAGCACCTGTAACAGGCAGAGCTGAGGAATGTCAACTTCCCCATACTGTGCCAGATGTGTCTTGGAAGAAATCCATATAGCCAAATGACCAAAGGAAACTGTGGGAAGGAATGCAAAATCGGTGCCAGGCCACTCACAGTGCTCCCCAGGGCTTGCGAGAGCTTCAAGCGGCCGAAAGTAGGCCAGACTTGCAGCAAATTGAAAAACACCCTTCAAATCTGCCTCCCGAACCTAGAACATGGCCTGCCCATCCAGGTTTGTGATGCAGGATAGCCTTTTAAGGATGACATGCCAAGGTCACATGTCACCAAAGAGTACTAGACACAAAACATGGAGAGAGATTTCTAACTCTGATGGAAGAAGGCCAGATGGCAAACTGGGGAAAGCCACGTCCCCCAGTATCATGCTGTTCCAACAAGTTGGAACCACACCCTATTACACACATTTGATCCTTCTGGGAGAAAGGCAAGTGTGACAGGGAGAGCCATGTCCATACAGGCATGAGAAGCCTACAGATCCAGATGACCCCCTTGCTGATCAAATACCAAAGACCTCTATTATGGGATCAACGACCCTGTGGTAGATACGCTTCTAAAGTGGCCTTCAGCAGTGACTCATCTGGACCCACCAGAGGGTAGAATTATTGCCATACTGTATGTTGGTGGGCTGGAAGATACCCTTCCCAAGACAGAGCGAAGAAATCATTTCTACCAGTTTGGAGAGATTCAGTCACTGTTGTGCAGAATCAACAGTGTGCTTTCATCCAGTCTGCCCAAGGCAGGCCGCAGAAGTAGCTGCTGAAAAATCTTTTAATAAGTTAACTGTCAATGACTGCAGATTCAATGTAAGATAGGGAAGATCCCAAGAGGCCAGAGGAAAAGCAAAAGAGAAGGGTGGAACCGCAGACTCTGGAAGCCCGGTAGAGTCTGCTCCAGGACTGCCAGGAGCTCTGCCTCCTCCTCCTGCAGCAGCAGAAGGAGCCTCTGCCAGCTCCTTCCACTTACCCCGAGTGGTTCCAGTGTGGTGGTGAACATCGCCCTGCCACCACCCCGTATTGCTCCTCGCCCACCCGCAGGGTTTGGCCACACATGCTCCCCCCAGTGGAACCGGCCCCTCCTTTCATGAGGGCTCCAGGACCAGTCCACTGTCCTTCCCAGGGCCTTCAGAGGATGTGGGTTCATGCTGGGAGCAGCAGCCACCGGCACATGGGGCTCTGCAGAAGAACGGGCATGCACTTAAAAATCCCGGTAAATGAATCTTGGAATAGATACATTTTCTTTCTTCCATTTTAGTTTCCATGGTAGTTGAGTGTGTTCTGATACGAGCAGTCAGAGAACTACAGCCATGCTTTCCAAATGCATTCAAAGAACTGCTGGGCCTCAGATCAGCTGCCATCAACACACCTGGCTACTACGACAACATCACTAATAAATCCGCGTGTCTGTTCTCTTTCCTATATGGGGAACATGGGACTGGATGAATCGGAATGTCCAGCAGAGTAACCATCCTGGTTATATGTTCATTTTGAATCTTTTATTTTGGAAAACAAATTGACCTGCATTACTAAAAAACAAAACAAAACAAAAAAGAACACTTTTGACTATTATTATGTCCATTGTATATTCACCTTTTCATCAGCTACAACAAAAGATTACTAATTCTAATCATTGCAGTGGCATGAGTGTGATTGAATTCTTCCAAGCCACGACCTTGGAAAGACAAATAGAAACCAGTACCCAGTACAGGCCAGATCTTTTCTTTTCCTCTTTTTATTCTCATTTCTTAGTAAAGGAATCTGGCTGAGAGTTTTACTTGTCTATGCCACAAAAAAGACAACATTAAAAGTTACTTTTTATTCCTATCAATCAGAAGGAAGCACGCATTTCATGGAGCTTTATCTCATCATAGAAGCCTGGTACCTGGCATGAACTTCCAGGAAAACATTTTAACCAACTGAAACAAAAGTCCTTAGAGAGTGTTTGAATTGAACGGTGACTTGGGCCAGAACTTCTTCTCCAGCATTCTCCTTTGTGTGGCCTCAGGGTCTCATTTAAATGCCTTGCTCCAGGGCAGGGTGTTATCTGTTGGTTTTGAAATGTGTGGATACACTTTCACCATTTGTAACAAACGTGTCACAACAATGTAAGGGGTTGGTGGTGGGGCTCTGTATGGTATGCATGATTGTTTTGTTAACTCACAAGTTCTCAAATTAAAAATTGTTTTAATTTTAAAGAAGCATGGAATGGCACCTCTCCTTAACTCATAACACATTCAAAAATTCCATTTCTAAGTGAGTTCACACCTGTTGTAGAAATTGAGAGAGGTTCAATTATTTGCACGTAGAAAGGCCAGGACTCAGGAATGATTTTGAGAAGGAAAAATGGTTTATTGACTGCCGGCAGGCCGGACTAGGGAGCTTTCTGTTTCAATCCCGAGCCTCGAACAAGATTTTCAGGTTCCTTTTATACAGGGTAGGAGTCAAATGGTGCTTTTATCAAAGAAAACCATTTTCTTTGTTAGTTAAGTGTTTGCCTGAGTACCAGGTAGGTTTTGAATTAACATCTCCCCCACATTTCTGGTGAGCTTGAATTAGCATCTTGCCCACATTCAGTCTGGATGCAACTTTGAATACACATTCAGTCTTAGATCCTTTCTGAACATTCAAACCTCTATTACTTAACTGGATTTCTAGAGACTAGGCATACTTGGATACAGAATTAGATGATTTTGAATTTATGCACAGGCTATATTATATTTCCCATTCGAGGCCAAGTCCAAGTTCCCTTAAGCTTCGGCATCACCACCATCAGAGTTTCCCTGGACTGACTGGTATGTATATAGAGCTTGCATTGCTAAATTGCCTCCCGGGACTGGAGTCGTTGCCGTGGTCACCAAGGGCAGGACTGC
Source organism: Dasypus novemcinctus (assembly GCF_030445035.2). NCBI lineage: Eukaryota > Metazoa > Chordata > Mammalia > Cingulata > Dasypodidae > Dasypus > Dasypus novemcinctus. The sequence goes on from NC_080677.1 coordinate 2,724,654, forward strand.
GCCTCTTACCATCCCACACCCACAAGTCAGGACACAAAGGGACGAATAGCCTCCCACCCATAGCCCACATCACGCCCACAGAACTAGGGATTAGGACTTCAACCTGTCTTCGTGGGGGTGCGATTTGATCCACAATATGACTGTAAATAAAAAATATTCAAACTCATAGGTAAGAGCCCTACACAAAGAGGCATCTGTTCACATAGACAGCAACAGGAAAATGCAAGGGCATTTTACTGATTGTTAGGAAAAACAATGCCTTAAAATATCTACCCAGATCAGTTTATTTGCATGGTCATACAAAGCCGAACCATCTTTGTAACTGGGAAAGCAAAAACGTTAGTTTTATGTCTCCTTTCAATTTGTGAGCGTTTCCTAGTCTATCCACTGATTCCCAGTGACCTGGCAGGTAAGTCCTGGCTTAACCCTTGGAAGTGTGCAGCATGTAGAGTAATTGTAGGAAGAGTTTGGTATGGAATCTCAGCCTTCAAGAGTGAGTTTCTCGCTTTCACTCTTTCATTCTTTTTACTACGTCTATTAAAAGGATCTGCTCATTAATAGAATTTTTTTGCAAGGCAGCTTCAGGAGAGATGGGGGAAAGCTCTCTCTTTGGATGCCAACCAGTGATTACAGTTCAGGGACCTGGAAGCCTGACAGCACAACCGGCCAGATGATTACGTTGTTATAGAAAAGAAGGCAAAACCCACAGTGGATGATTGAGGCTGAAAAAGACCACGACACAGGCCATGGGGTGTAAATGGACCCAGCACAAGTAACAGGTGCCACTGACAGATGGCAGTATGTCGATTCAGGGATCAGAACTTATATAAAATTTCAGCAAGTATTTTACACTTGGAGGGAGAAGGCGTACATTTGAATGAGTTGGATTTTGGTGTCCTATATTGATGAAACGGGTTTCCCTCTTCTTTCCTAAGAGGTAGAGTTTAGCTGCAAATAAAATTTTTTGAATATAAAAGTAATAATTTAGTTTTGCTCCATAGAGATTTAGGAATAATAAAATTTAACATGGATATGCTTACTTAACTTTCATAATAAGACTCTATGATTAATTTAATGTTCCAGGGGAATCAAATGTGCTCCATTGTAAGTAGGACATAAGGGTGGGGGGCTGTTGGATAGTTGACCCAGTTTTGGAATAAATGAATGAATCATCATGAAATTAATAATGACTCCATGGCAGGCAGGTAGGCAGCAGAAAACTTTAATTATGAATGGGTATTGTGATTCTTTGGAAATGATCACATTTGAAAGAAAACAATCATCAAAAAAACATGTTTCAAAATACATTTTTTTAAAAATTCAGCTTTTTAGAACTCTATTTTTATAACTTTGAACTATTACAATATTCTCTACAATGCCTTGGAAATTTACCAGATAATTTAAAGTTGAGAAGGAAATGCAGAATCATAAATCATCTCATTTCTTGCCTTCTCTTCCTCTCTCCCTTTTTCTCTCTTACCCCCTCTCTCCTCCACAGTCTTCACAAAGAAACATAAACAAAACAAACAAAAACAATACCAAATAATAGCATTTGTGCTGTGCCACTTTAACTATGTGATTTGTACAGAGTTTTCATGGCCGTTAAGATGCTAAGTCTACAGAGCAAGTATGTGAGACTGACAATCTTTGAGACTTTAAGGTCATACCTAGTAAGTTCTCATTTTAGACATCCAAGAAGCCAAAGTTAGCTACAATTATGAATAGGAAGTAATGAAGTAATTTCTGTTCCTTTCATAAGCATCGACAGTAACTTCAAGTAAGAACCGGGACCACAGTACATAATCTATTTGCAGCATCTATTTCATCATGAAACAATTGAACTAATTGTAATAATAATTGTAAGTTATAATTAGATATGCAAATGCTATCTCCTGGACTTGTGTTTGTCAAGTTGAATTATAGGTCCACTGAACACCAGTATCAAGAGGCGAAATAGTTTAAAGGGAAATAGAAAACCAAATTAGGAGGTCCAAAGCATTAGGCATTTCGTGCACTTTTAGGGAAACTTAAACTTGTTGATGGAAAGAAAACTCAATGAATCTCTCACAATAGCTAATAAAATAATTTAATCTGCCCTGCTGGCATTTTGGTGGAAAGTTAATCAAGTTAAACAGAATGTACAGCCGCATGCATTGTAGCCTTATGGAATTTCTACAGTACCGCAGGCAACCTTTATTTACCTAAAAATCTGGTAATTACTCAATGATATCTCTACAGAAAAATAATTCACTAAGAAAGAAAATAAATTTTCAGGCATATTACACCTGTTAACTCTCATTTCATGTAAATGAAATAGGTGAAGGCTCACTTATTTGTAATTGTATTTTAGACACAGAGGTGAAATATTTGCATTAATAAAGAAATTATTGCATTATTTAACATCTCCAGAGACTAATAATGTGGAATGATTTCACATACACTGCCTCTCAACCCCTGGCAATCTTGCAAGATACTCCTTATGACTAAGAAATCATTGCAAACTTCCTTTTTAAATGTAAAAATGAAACTGTGGTTATTTTTCTTTGAAAAGAGAGTCCTTATTCTTTAGAAGTAAATAATGATTTACTGACAAAATAGAAACTTTATGATTTATATTTT